>NC_057809.1:182754007-183012597 GCF_018294505.1 Triticum aestivum | reverse complement strand
ATGTGTGTTTGTTGTACGGGCCCAAGTTGCAAGCCAGCCATCGACTCTCAACTAAGGGCGTGTGTGTTTGTTGTACGGGCCCAGTTGCATATCAACCATCGACTCGCAACTAAGGGCATGTTTTGGTTGTTGTGGTCCCTAGTTGCATGTCAACCATCAACTCACAACTAAGGGCGTGTGTGTTCTTTTATCGTGGTCCCCAGATGCTAGTCATCCATCAACTCGCAACTAAGGGCGTGTGTGTTCTTGTCGTGGTCCCTAGTTGCAACTCAACCATCGACTCGCAACTAAGGGTGTGTTTCTCAGAGTCCCAGTTGCAAGCCTACCATCGTCTCGCAACTAAGGGGGCTTGTGTTCTTATCCAAGTTGTGAGTCCACCCACTTTGAAATTGGGGGTCCAATAATTTTGTCTCGGTTGCAAACCCAACCTCGGCCCGCAATTGTTGTTTTGTAGTTGCAGTTGTTCCAATTTCAGGTCCATGCTCGACTGGCAACCAAGGGCTTTGCTTTTAGTTGTCGTTGTCACAAATGTAAGTCCAACCTTGACTCGCAACTAGGGCGCTTTTTTTTTGTAGTTGTAGTTTCCACAGTTGTAACTCCAACCTCGACTCGTAACTGGGCTTTTTTGTATTTTGTAATAGCCTCAGTTGCTGCAAGTCCGCCCTCGACTAGCAACTGAGCTTTTTGTAGTTTGTAGTTGTTCCAACTGCAATTCCTTAATCGACTCGCAACTGGACTTGTAATTGTAGTTGCCCCAGTTGCAAGTCCATCCTCAACTCGCAACTCATCTTTTGCTTGTGAATCAACGGCTGTCTTGTGCATTTTGCTCGTCGAAGAGCTTGAATACATAAACATTTTAATTGTAATTGTTCAGTGTGTATTTGTAAAAGGTTTACTTTGTATATTAAAAAAAGTTCACCATACATATAAAAACAGTTTAATCTATATTAAAAAATCATAATATATTAAATTTTGTTCAGTGTGTATTTGAAAAATGTGTTCACCCTATAAAAAATGTGTTCAATGTGTATTTGAAAAGAAAGTGTTCTCCATATATTAAAAAATGTTTAATTTGTATTTAAAAAATGTTGAACATATATTAGAATAATCTTTATAATACAAAAAGTATAAAAAATAAAAAATGGAAGAAAACTCGAAGAACAACTAAACCTGAAAGAGAAAAATAAAAATCATAAAAAGGAAAAAACAAAAGGAGAAAAACACAAAGTGTACTACTGCGTACGGCTAGGCTACCGGAGGTAGCGATCGTATTAGCAAGCACGGAGGCGCGCTAGGCGTGGCCCTTGCAAGCACGATCTGGGTCTCTCCTTAAGTCATGCTGGATGCTACCACTGATGCTACATGATTCTAAAAAAATAATGTCACGCTGGGCTGGACAAAAAAAAGAACAACAAACATAAAAAAGGCCACAAATAGGTGATGACATCTATTAAAAAAAGTGATGATATCAGCTTAAATGTGACATAGTTATGTCACATCTAGATGAGGCCTGAACAGACCCTTACTTATAATTGATTGGCATCTCTTTCTTCTTCCCATGGGATAGGTAGAACCGCCATCCACCGAACAAAGCTTTTGAAGTACAGGAATAGTTCAATTAACTCTCGAAGAACTGGATCAACACTCTGTGTCTCAAATAGGGACAACGTATTTCTAATTCCACTGGGAAGCTTTTATTTAGAAAAGGATGATCCTAATTTTAGTTCCTTATCTAATGAAAATTGGGAAGATACCTTTCGAAAAGGGAGAATTAAGAAGATGTTCCCCGAAAAAATAAAACGACATGGGAAGATGTACATCCAAAACTATGTGCAGCTCTAGGGGAAGTATCCAGTGATACCACTTGTATCAGTAGATACTCTCCTGGCTTAAATATCTGCAAATCGGTTCTTGCACACTTCTTTATCTAAATTTATACACATTTTTTGTGCCACTTCAAGATTATGGATATCTCACTGGATATATCTTTAGGTCAGATGATCAGGAAATAGCAAGTCACATCAAAGCAAACGTCAGCAGAACTAGCTAAAAGCCAAATCATGCTCACATTTAATTTTTTTTATAAGACCAGGAAATCTTATGCAACCAAATTAGCATATTAATTGCGCACTCGCTACATGCTCTGAAGCTCCGAACAACAAGCCACCTCGACAAGGCCACAGCATCGCATTCGCATCGTTGCACCAAAACTACTCCAGTAATTAGGGAGGAAAATGATGTAAACTACTGTAATAATCTACATAAAAGAAACAAAATTTAACTCCTCCCATTCGATTTGATCGACACACATATATATATTGCGGCGTCGATCTGCGGCGAGAGAGCCACAGTTAGCTATACGGGGGCGGCGACGTCCTTGGCGCCGCACTGGCAGTACGGGCGCTGCACCTTAGCCGCCTCAGCGAAGGCGAGCGGCGTGGCGCTGGCGAGGAAGGACGGCATGTCGTCGCCAGCCATCACCACCACCACCTTGGGCACCTCCCTGTCCAGAGGCGTCAGCACGCGCACGGACATCATCCCGGCCGGGACCGCCTCCTCGTCCTCGCGGTCTCCCTCCCTGCGGCGGGAGCAGAGGAGCACGGCCAGCGCCACCGCGATGAGGCTCATCACCACCGCGAAGCCGATGAAGAGGTACGGCGTCGGCGTCGACCAGAACGGCGGCGGGATCATGGGCGACGAAGAGGCGCCGCCGCCGTTCATTTGCGCGTCAACTGCCGCATTCCTCATGGTCTGTGCTGGCGTGTGGTGTGCTCGTGTGTCTGTGTGGTGTGCTCGTGTGTCTGCTGCACCGAGGATCAATGGAGGTGTGTGCGATGTTGGGGTTGAAGGCGTGGTGATTTATACGGGGGAGAGGGAGGCTGGGAGAGCTTAGTGGGACACACGGTGGCTGAGCTGTGTGCCCCCAGGTTTGTGCCCACCAGAAACCAACTTGATGGACCACGTGGGATGGGTATATCTGGACATTATTTTGAGTAGCGGCAGAAACTCAAAACGAAAAGTTGGCAGAGGCGGAGGAGTTGATCCGTGGACTGTGGCATGGTTTTTTCAAGGGGTGGTGCTGATCTTAATTTTGCAAAGTTTCAACTTGAGGGAGAATAAAGTTGGTGCAAGACGATTCTTTTTTCGAAACAGGATGCGAGCAACTAGATTGGTGATGTTACGCGTTTACAAATGATACCTGAGAGGCGTGTTATTTAATCTAATTAACCAACTCACTTGATTTTCTGTAAATCACTTCGAAATATTGTTTCAACTATGCATGCTTCAATCTTCTCGTCTTGCGAGACCAGAGCGAACGCACGCGCGGGGGGTGGGCGACGGGGGGGGGGGGGGGGGATTTGCTCATCTCGCTGGGGTTGACCACGGGCTCCCTCGCCCCCCCCCCCTCTGTCGCTCCGGCGGCGGTCGGTGCAACAGGACCCAAGGGTTCGGTCCAGTAGCCATAGGGGTAGGAATAGCTAAGGATTTTCCTTTGATCGATGCCGGCGAGACAATGGTGGAGCAATTTGCATGGAATAAAGTCCCCCCACACCGTTTTTGTTTTAATGGTGCTCTGAACCGCTCGGAGGCGTGTGAGGATGGTGTGGTCCTCGCAGAGGCAGCGCTCAACAAATGGCATTGCTTCATCGCCGAGATGGCCTTCCGGGCTTCGACCCACCTTGAATTTGTCTGGTGGGATGAAGTTGATGGAGCTTCAACGTATATTATTGTCATCTCCCTGGGTGACAAGGTTACAGTTTTATCATGTGTGCGCGCTGACGAGTTCTGGCGTTGGGTGCTTCGGATCAATTTGAGGATTAGACGACATTAACTGCATCGTTAGGGGATGCTCCATAGGGGTATGTTGGCGAATATTTCCTGGTTATCATTGACAAGGTAAGGCCGATTTCGGCAGGGGAGCGTGGAGAACAATGCGTCATCGACTCGATCTGGCAGCTACAGTGGCCGCTCGATGGTCCATGAACCTCAATGTAATTTTTGTTATGTGTTAGTTGCTTTGTACTTTTGGTGAACCTTTTATAATAGATTTGAGTCCTTTTCGTAGCGAAAATAAACATTGCAGCCTTGTAGTGAACCATTCAGTTTATGGATGAGCTTGGCGACTCGGAAAGTGATGACAAGGGCGAGCCGCCCAACGAGCTCGTCACTCCTTGCCCTCCTAACCCTAGCTTCGTTGGAAAGCGGTTGGGCGAGGGAGGGGGGGGGGGGTAAGTTCTGTGCGCTCGTGTAGTCCGACTTGGAGTTGGAGGACGTGTCCTAGCCGCATGGTGACTGTCGGTGTCAAAACCGGCGGATCTCGGGTAGTGGGTCCCGAACTGTGCGTCTAGGCGGATGGTAACAGGAGGCAGGGGACACAAAGTTTTACCTAGGTTCGAGCCCTCTTGATGGAGGTAAAACCCTACGTCCTGCTTGATTAATATTGATGATATGGGTAGTACAAGAGTAGATTTACCACGAGATCAGAGAGGCTAAACCCTAGAAGCTAGCATATGGTATGATTGTATGTTGTCCTACGGACTAAAACCCTCCGGTTTATATAGACACCGGAGGGGGCTAGGGTTACACAAGGTCGGTTACAAAGGAGGAGATATACATATCTGTATTTCCTAGCTTGCCTTCCACGCCAAGTAAAGTCCCATCCGGACACGAGACGAAGTCTTCAATCTTGTATCTTCATAGTCCAGCAGTCCGGCCAAAGGATATAATCTGGCTGTACGGAGACCCCCTAATCCAGGACTCCCTCAGTGACGTTAAGGCCAAGGAGATCCAACCAAAGGTATCGCCGGGTAGGGCGCCTTCGGTTGCGCATTTCATTGAAGCAAAGTAGATCAAGGGGACTGACAAAGGTTGACGGGCCGTGTTCGTGCCCGAATGCATGAGTTTGTGCTTCAGATCACCGATATATGTCGTGGTAGTAACCTCCATTCCAAAATATAGTGTATCAATCCCTTAAAAAATATAATGCATCAATTGTTTGCAAAGTTATCTTTTTTATGTTTGACAAAGTTTAATTTTTCTTCTATCAATATGCACGATACTGGATTTACATTATTAGATCCATCTTAAAATATAATTTTATATTTATTTATCTAGTATTATAAATGTTGATTTTTTTGTAAACTTGGTCAAATATTTAATAAATTCAAATATTAGATAAATTAATACACTTTAGATTCTGAAAAAGGGGAGTAGGAGTACATATCTTCCATCTAGACCGACGCTCGGTGAAACGCAAAAAACAAAACGCTTAACACTAATTAATCGTTGCAATATTTTAGCGTGAAGTCAAGTCAGGCACAACTCTTTCCACAAACGTAGACGTCGAGACTTCACTTACTACTAGAAGCTTAGCTAGCGCGGCAAATCGCAAATGGTTTGTGCATCAGCAGCATCTGCATGCATCACCCCCCAACACGTTGATGCATGTCGTGCAAGCGCGCACTAGCCAGAGAGGTGGCCCAGCCCAGAAAGCACTGTCAAAGGGATAAGAACGTTACGTGCTAGCTCTTCGTTAAAGAGACACTAACATGATACCATGCTTTAACCCTAACGATAGGCCGTCTGCATTACGCAAGTACAAAAGTTAACCATGAGATTAAGTCGCCAGAAAAAAGTTGATCGTGAGATTAACTTCATTTCGGTTAGAGCAAGATTGGTCTACTGTGTTAGCAATTTGCACAGTAGACCAGAGTTCGAATCCCACTGTCCACGTCCCATTTTTATCGAGCAAGATGGCGTGGTGGAGGGGCAGCAATGAGCTGGCCAGGACTGGTGGATGCGGTGGGATGGAAAGATGAATATGTTACCATGTAAAACCCTAGTGTAGAACGTGAGGGGGCTTAATAATCCTGCACGTCGTAGCGCGGTATTCCAAGTAGTTGAGGCGGCTTCTCCGAGCATATTGTGCTTTCAAGAAACAAAGATGGAGGTGGTGTCGCCGGATGTGGTGGCCCACTATGGGGGACAGAGATTTGAAAAATTTTCTACCTGCCGGCTATTGGCACGAGGGGGGGCATTCTCCTTGCTTGGGATGCGACCGTGGTGGATATTTCACTACCACACTACACGGCTAATGCATTAACCGCATTGGTCAGACATAGCGAAGGGGTGCAATGGTGGATGACGGTGGTCTACGGGCCACAGCATGACCACGAAAAAATCGAGTTTATGCATGAGCTGGTGGAGATTAGGGAGCTCGTCGCGGGTCCTTGGGCAGTGCTTGGGGACTTCAACTTGCTAGTAAACCCAAAGGATAAAAGCAACAACCTCATTAACAGACGTATGATGGCTAGGTTTCGAGCAAAGCTGAACGCTTTGGAGCTGAAGGAACTGTATTTGAATGGCCGAAGATACACCTGGTCCAATGAGAGGACGGAGGTCACATTGGAAAAGATTGATCATGTTTTTGGCACGACGTCGTGGGAAGAGCTATACCCAACATGCCACCTCGCCGCTCTGGGATCGGCGGTGTCGGATCATTGCCCCATGCTACTTGACTTAACGACAGACTTGGGCGTGGGGAAACGCTTCAAATTTGAAGCTTTTTGGACGAAGGCGGATGGATTCAGGCAAACGGTGCTGGATGCGTGGAGTTCCATCCCGCACGAGGGGAACCCATACGTGGTGCTGGACCAAAAGTTGAGGGCAACAGCAAAAGGCCTTCAAAGGTGGAGCGACAAGTGGATAGGAAATGTCAAGCTGTAGATTGGTATTGCAATGGAGGTCATTTTCAGATTGGAAAAAGGCAATGGATTCCCGGGACTTATCCCCCCAAGAGCTCGGGCTGCGCCGGCTGCTTAAGAAGAAACTGCTTGGGTTATGTTCGCTTGAGAGATCAATTGCAAGGCCAAGATCAAGAATTCTTGTGCTTCGGGAAGGTGACGCCAACACAAGCTTTTTCCATCAGCATGCGCGCCACAGGCAAAGGCGGAACATGATCACCGTTATCAAGCATGGGAACACAATTGCCACTAGTGAAGAGGAGATTGCGGATGAAGTGGATAGCTACTACTCCAATGTTCTCGGGGCAGTGCCAGCAAGGGCCCACATAGTTAATTTGGATGGGCTTCATCTGCCTAGGAGGAACCTGGAACACTTGGAGGTGCCGTTTTCGGAGGAGGAGGTGGTAAGGGTGATAAAAGCAATGCCGCTTGACAAAGCGCCTGGTCCGGATGGATTTACAGGACGTTTTTACGCTTCTTGTTGGCAGATCATCAAGACCGATGTAATGAGAGCACTTCAAGCCTTCTTTGAGGGAGATATGAGAGGTCTCTCGGCCCTTAACAAGGCCATTGCTTCGCTCTTGCCCAAGAAGGATGGAGCGGTGGATATTAAGGATTTCCGGCCGGTGAGTTTGGAGCATCGTATCATAAAAATCTTTGACAAAATCCTGGCGGCAAGACTTGCGGTGGATCTGCCGGCACTAGTGGGAAAGCACCAAAGTGCATTCGTAAAAGGGCGATCGATTCATGACAATTTCATGTTGGTGCAATGCATGGCACGGAGGCTGCATGCGCTCAAAAGCCCGGCAGTAATGATCAAACTGGACATCTCAAAGGCGTTCGATTCGGTCCAGTGGCCTTTCCTCATTGAGGTCATGCAAGCAATGGGATTTGGACGTCGGTGGAGGGATTGGATCTGTGGTATTTTGGCGACCTCCTCCACCTGGATCTTGGTCAATGGCACGCCGGGGAGGCCGATCCTAAACTGCATTGGTCTGAGGCAAGGGGACCCAATTTCCCTTATGCTATTTATCTTGGTCATGGAGCCGTTGCAACGTATGTTCGAGATGGCGACCGAGAGGGGACTGCTGGCGCCACTGGCGGCGGTGGGTATGAAGCACAGGCTTTCGATGTATGCGGATGATGTCATGCTTTTTCGTTCGGCCATGGGAGGAAGATCTGCAAGCTTGTGTTTCGCTCCTGAATCTCTTTGGTGAGGCTTCGGGTCTGTGAGTTAATATGGCCAAGAGTGCAGCTTATTCGATTCGATGCACGACTGAGATTATGGACAAGGTTGAAAGGGTTTCTGGGTGTGCAGTGGGCACTTTTCCATGCAAATACCTTGGCTTGCCGCTCACCTTGCGGAAACAATCGGCGGCGCAGCTGGCCGGTCTGGTGGATCAGCTGGCAAATGCTTTGCCACGGTGGAAGGCTTCAAAGATGCCACGGAGTGGGAGGATGTTGCTGATCAAGTCTGTTTTATGCGCGATTCCACTACATGCAATGCTTGCACTTGACCTGCCACAGAAGACGATCAAAGCAATGGATAAGATCTGCCGCAACTTTTTATGGTGTGCCGAAGCCCAGGCAAATGGAGGGCAATGTGCGGTGGCTTGGGAGCAGGTTTGCACACCGATGTGGGTTGGTGGGCTCGGGATCCCAAACTTAAAATGTCTTAATGTGGCGATGCAAGCCCGATGGCCGTGGCTACAGAAGACTGATAGTATGAGGCCGTGGGCAGAGTTCTCGCTCAAAGTGCCAGAGGCTTCAAAACAGCTCTGTCGCGCGGCCATGAGGACGACAATTGGAAGCGGCACAGAGACGCTGTTCTGGGAGGACAAATGGATAGATGGGGAGAGGATACAGGATATCTGCCCGCAACTCTATGACATGGTGAAAAAAAGGACGATGCTAAGTTGCACTGTCGCCCAAGCTTTGGATGGCCACAGGTGGGCAAGAGATGTTGGACCGCAGATGTCCGCCGAGGCGCTAAACGAATATATGCAGCTTTGGACGAGGGTTGTGCAATTGGAGCTGCAGCAAGGCCGACAAGACCTGGTGACGTGGTCTTGGAGCAGCAATGGAGAATTCACTACGAACTCCGCCTATAATGCCAAGTTCTGGGGGCGGCAAATGGTGCCATCAGCGGAATTCACCTAGAAGGCCAAGGCACCATTGAGATGCCGATTCTTCACGTGGACGGCCATCTGGGACAGATGCTAGACGTCCGACCGGCTCGCTAGGCGAGGGCTAGAACATCAGGATCGTTGTCCCCTTTGCAACCAGGAGGAAGAAACCATGGGGCACAATATGCTGAGATGCGTGTTTGCGAGAGAGGTTTGGACGGCAGTCTTGCAATCCATTGGCAAGAAAGAGTGGATTCCCACGACCGAGATGAGCATGACCAACTGGTGTGCAGAGAAGGGAGGTACATCGCGGAAAAGGCGGAGCCAGGCCGGCATCCTAATTCTTGTCATGTGGGAAATTTGGAAACACCGAAATGCGATAATCTTCAATGGGGCTTCGCCATCCAAGAACGTGGTGCTGCTCCGGGTATGCAACGAAGGGAGAGCGTGGAAGGAGGCAGGGATATTGAAAGGAATCACTGATGATTTCTTCGCCGCGGTAGAACGGTGGGCTAGATCAGAAGTAGCACTAATTTAGGCTATGTATAGGTGGTGGAGGTGTGGGTGGTGTGGTGTGCATGTAAATCTCATGTAATCACTGACATGGAGGGGCTCTTTACCCCACTCCTCTCTCTTTATAATATAGTACACACATCTAGTGTGTATTCGAGAAAAAACTCTAGCAGACCCCACAAAACGCCGGCCCGCAAAATGCGTATGCAATTCACGCAAAACAGCTTTTTCGGGCCGGCGCGGGCCGGCACAGATGCAGACCCCTCAAACGGATCCGTAAAAAAGTATATTCGCGTCCCCACAAATCATCAGCCTGCAAATCTCAAATCCAACAAAATTCAACAATCGAAAACAAACTGAATTATTCAAATCAAACATAAAACAATAACCATCCGCATTACAAATAATTATTAAATCACCATAGCAAACTTAAAATAATGCAATACAAAACTTGTCATGAATACAAATACAAATGAATACAAAAATTAGTCACTGTCCAGCCCTTTGCCAATGGTGCTCAATGAGATCTTCCTGAAGTTGAAAGTGTGTGTCTGCATTTTCAATCTCCTTGTATGTTTGAAGAAAAGCTCTAATGCGGTTTGGGTCTCTAGCTAGTTTGACACGGCTACCCACATTATCGTAAAAGAATTCTAAGTCCATTCCTCTCTCATCTTTAAGAATCATATTGTGTAGGATAACACAACAAGTCATGATGTTCTTCAGAGTTTTCTTATCCCAAAAATGAGCAGGACCTCGGACAATAGCAAACCTAGATTGCAAAACACCAAATGCTCTTTCAATGTCTTTTTGGGCTGCCTCTTGCACCCTTGCAAATTCACATTGTTTTTTTGTTTTGGGTTCTTTGATGCTCTTGACAAATGTGCACCAAGGAGGATATATACCATCTGCAAGATAGTACCCCTTTGTGTATTCATGCCCATTGATAGTGTAGTTGCAAGCAGGAGCATCACCACTAGCAAGCCTAGCAAACAAATGAGAGCGTTGCAACATATTGATATCATTGAGTATGCCGGGCATACCAAAAAAGCAATGCCAAATCCATAAATCCTCGGATGCTACGGCCTCTAGCACAATTGTTGCATCACGAGACTTGCCACAATACATTCCTTGCCAAGACTTGGGGCAATTTTTCCAATTCCAATGCATACAATCAATGATACCTAGCATCCCAGGCCAACCTCTCCTCTCATTAGCTGCCATCAATTTCTTTGTGTCATCTTCATTTGGTGCCCGAAGATACTCGGGACCAAAGACACGGACGATCACTTTCGCAAATCTACGCACAGACTCAATTGTGGTATCTTCACCAATGCAAAGATACTCATCGGCATAGTTAGAACTTTTCGCACGGGTTCAACTCCATCTACACGCACGCCGGCATGTCAATCTACTACACAACTCACGAAAATCATAAAAAGGGGACTAACCAGTGGAGAGTGATCCCGGGCGGCGACAAGGGTGGTGCGCTCGGCGGTGGTCGATCCCAGCGGCGGCGGCGGCTGGGGGCGGATCTTCTTGCCGGATCCAGAGGGGCGGTGCAGCGGCTCGGCGCGAGAGGGTGTGGGGAGGCCCCACGGAGCGATTCCGCCCACAGATATGACGGAATCACCGGCGGCGGGCGGGCGGAAGCAAGGGCGGGCGCCGGCGGAAGGAAGGGGGAAAAGAGCGCGGGCTGAAATGTCCCTCCCGCCAACTGCTTCTCTGTGATGCAGGGCACCGCAGCCGCGAGGGGGAAACCCGCGTTTTCCCGGGTTGGGGCTGGAAATTTGCCGCGCCCCCTAAAATATTTTGCGGGCCGGGGCGGGATGCGGGGTCTGGTCGGGCAGGCTTTCGGCCCGCACCTGCATTTTGGTGGTTATTTTGCGGGTCGGGGTAGATGCAGGGTCTGCTAGAGTTGCTCTTAGTCTACACATGTAATGTACCAGTTGATTTGGAACTCATTTCAACACGGTAGAGCCGTCGGGGCACTTCTATGTGCCAGAAAGCTAAGATAGTATTTTTTTCAAATGGAGGTAAAAGATTTGACTCATCTCATTAAATAATAAGGAGAATGACAAGGATTTAGGTCACAAGATCACAAAGGTCAGAACAAGGGGATCACTGTCCCGGTAAAATCTTTTCCACTTTTTTTTGCCCCGGCAATAACTTTTTTTGCACCGGAAATAACTTTTTTTGCCCCGGAAATAACCCAAGTCTTCGCCTTTGCCTTGATCATCGAAAACCATGAGTGGGCAAGGAGGCCTTGTTGCACAAAACTCTCACATTCCTTCCATTTTATATTTCTCAACAGACAAGCATCTTCAAAGAATTGAACTCCTTTCTGCTCGTAGCTTGCCACCACTCTTTGACGGAATGGAGAACACTCTGATTTTTCTTCTAGGAATGAATCCCTTCCTGTCATTAGCCATGTTCAAAATGTTGCCGGTGTGTCGACATTTGAACATAAGGTGTTTTACTCAGCTAACAAACATCACAGTTTGGCCAACCCCACCAAATCAATCCGCCCGCTTTCCAAATTATGTCGTGATGAATGAGCCAGGAGAAAAACCTAATCTTTGGTGGTGCCCAAACCTTCCAAACCATGCTAGGCACGTCTGACTTGATAAAACCTGAGAATTGCATCCGGTAAGAGGGGGTGCTAGAGTAGCATCCATCGGCAGTAAATTTCCATCTAAAGCCATCCTTCATGCTCGGAGTGAGCGTCCTAAATTTTTCACCATAAGTCGAAGAATTGTTGAATGCGAATAGCCGTGAGGCCCCCTTTCATATCAATATGTTAGATCCAATCGCTATTAGCAATTTCCTTGGTCGCACAGAATTTTGTGCGTTTGAAGAGGACGAAGATGCTCGACGCAATGTCCTTCGGCTTTTGCCTATGCAACCATGGCAAGTGCCAGAAGCTCGCCGTCATACCGTCACCGATGCTAAACATCATGGCTGCATAAACATGTCCCCATCATCATCATCGCATGGGATGTTGAAGCTAACTCATGCCCTTTGAGGATCTACCCATGCAAACCACAACCAATGTAGTTTGAGCGCCCCGAGAATTTGTCGAGGTCGAGAATGCCCAAGTGCTTGCTCTCTCGTAAGAGTGGTTAGGTAAATCCCAAGTATAAGGGTGAAGTAACCTAGCAATAAGTATTTCTCTGGGTAGACAATCAAAGTTTATCAAACTGGAAGGAGTTCTTCCTGCAAACAAAGTCACTGGTACCTGCACACAACACAAAACAAACTTTTCCCCAACATGTAAAGAAGGTTGTCAAGCTTCTTGTCTTGCTAGTTATAAGATTAAATTGCATGGTATGATAGGAATTCATAGATAGATAAAATAAAATAAACAATACGACAAAGATATAATATTTTTGGTAAAGTTCTCAGTACAGGAAAATATACCCACGGGCCATAGGTTCACTAGTGACATCTCCCCAAGTATAACTCATAGTTGGGCAGTGATTAAATTGCAATATTTATATTTATAAGTATGATCATTCATGGTATAATCTCATACATGCATTACGCCCGTGATATGTAGACCGTTATCCAACCGCATCTAATACTAATACTCCACTCCTAGACCGCTATCCAACATGCATGTCAAAGTACTAAAGTTCATAACAAACAGAGAAGCAAGATGACATAGTATAGAAAGTAAAACTACCATCCAAGAGTGATAAAGAAACCATCATTTTATCCTTAGTAGCAACAATACAATACATGTCTTGTCCCTTTCTGTCACTGGGATATAGATCACCGTAGGATTGAACCCACTACAATGCACAACTCCCTCTGAAGAACTACCCATCAAACTTGGCCAAAGAAGAAAAATAGATTGGAGAGCATACAAATCTATTCAATTACACATCAAAGAAACTTCAAAAGATTCAATTGATTTCAATGAACAATCTGATCATAAAGTGGCAATTCATCATATCCCAACAAACACACCACCGATTACATCATATGAAACCCAATCATGTGAGGCAGCCCACGGGAACTTTGTATTGAATCATGAGGGAGAGAGGATGCCATATAGCTAGCTACTGCTATGGACCCTAAGGTCCTAACAGAACTACTCACACATGGTCATGGAGGTAGCAAGGTTGATGAAGAAGCCTGATACGTCTCCAATGCATCTATAATTTATGAAGTATTCATGCCATGTTTACAACAATTTTATATGGTTTTGGTATGATTTGGATGGAACTAACCCGGACTGACGCTGTTTTCAGCAGAACTACCGTGGTGTTGTTTTTTGTGTAGAAATAAAGTTCTCCAAATGCAACGAAACTTTTTAACGATTTTTTGGAACAAAGGAGGCACTAGAAGCTTCATGGGAGGACCAGAAGGTGAAGGAGGTGAGCACAAGACACCTGGGTGCGCCAGGAGGCCCAGGCGTGCCCAGGTGGGTTGTGCCCACCTCGAGGCTCATCTTCGCGTGATTCCAACGCTGAAAAATCCTATGAATAGATAAACCATCAGAAATAACCCTAGATCAGAAGTTCCGCCGCTGCAAGCCTCTATAGCCACGAAAAACCAATCTGGACCCTGTTCCGGCACCCTGCCAGAGGGGGAAATTATCACCGATGGCCATCTTCATCATCCTGGAGGCCACCATGATAAAGAGGAAGTAGTCCATCCTCGGGGCTAAGGGTTTGTACTAGTAGCTATGTGTTTAATCTCTCTCTCTCTCATGTTCTTGAGATGACATGATCTTGATGTATCGCGGGCTTGTTAATTTAGTTGGATCATATGGTGTTTCTCCCTCTCTATATTGTTGTGATGAATTGATTTTTCCCTTTGAGATTTCATTGTTATCAGATTGAATACTTTTATCAATTTGAGAGCACTTGATGTATGTCTTGCTATGAATAACCGTGGTGACAATGGGGTATCATATTGACTCATTTGATATGTGTTTTAGCACTCAAATCACGGATTCCCGAGGTGACATTGGGGTAATCTATGCGTATGGGTTGATGCACGTTCTCATCTTTGTTTCTCTGGTAGAAATCTTTGGGCACTCTTTGAGGTTCTTTGTGTTGAATTGAGTATTATGAATCTGAAATTGTTTGATGCATACCGTATAATCAACTCACGGATACTCACGGTGACATTGGAGTATCGACGTGACATTAGAGTTGGTTGATGTGTATCATATGGTGTTACTTTAGTACGAACTCTTGATAGATCGATCGGAAAGGGTAACTTGATGTTATTTTAGTACAAACTCTTGATAGATCGATCGGAAAGAATAACTTTGAGGTGGTTTTGTACCCTACAAATAATTTCATCTTATGTTCTGCGCTAGATAGGAACTTCGAAGTGATTCTTCATTGCACGTTGAGGGATGTTTATATGATCTAATTATATTAGCATTGTTGAGAGATTGCACTAGTAAAAGTACAAACCCTAGGCCTCATTTTCAAGCATTGCAATACCGTTTGTGATCCATTTTATCAATTGCTACCTTGCTGTTTTTATTGTTTCTATTACAAAAATCAATATCTACTATCATTACTACACTTGTATCACCATCTCTTCGCTGAACTAGTGCACATACACAATTTACCATTGTATTTGGTGTGTTGGGGACACAAGAGACTTTTTATTATTTGGTTGCAGGGTTGTTTGAGAGAGACCATCTTCATCCTACACCTCCCACGAATTGATAAACCTTAGGTCATCCACTTGAGGGAAATTTACTACTGTCCTACAAAACTCTGCGCTTGGAGGCCCAACACGAGTCTACAAGAACAAGTTGTGTAGTAGACATCAAAGCCTCAAGGGGTGGATTCCATATGGGATTTTTGCCGTTGTTGCCATTGCCGTCCTCCCCACCACTGCTACGTGGGGTATTCACCATGTAGATGTCATAGGTGGAGGTTGGCATCCACTTGCCTGTGGGTGCGTTGGTTGTTGGCTGGCCACCTGAAGATTCGGCAATTTCTTCCTCCGTGTAGTCAACCTCTTCGAAGCCACTTTGTAGGACCTTAGTTAAGTCTTTGATCTTCGATATTAATTGGGTGGTGGGTGGGTAAAAAATCCGACATTCACGGGTGACTCCTGGATCCGATCATAGATGGAGGGATGGTCCTCTAATATTGCGAGCCTTTGAAGACGATGTAACATCTCATTCAGAAGGTCTTTGTCACTATCTTCCTGAGCTCAATCTAACACCGGTACCAGGGGAGATTTTTCTGAGATTAGTTCTGACATGGATTGGGGGTGTTTTTGTGGGGCCATGTCAATTACTTGGCACCCAAGCTGCACTATTGGATCCAGACTCATGGTCAGATCCAATGTGAGGTTCTCGTCCTTGTCCTAAACCTGATATGACATCAGCGGGTGAATGGGTGTGTCTCGCTATTCCTCAATCTAGTATGACACCCAGCTCGAGAAGGCTAGCTCTCCGCAAGAACCCGCGATGTACTCCAAGTTGCCAAACCTAATGATTTGACCGGGAGCAAAATTCTCAACCTGGCCTAGATGGCCGGCCAAATCAGCGAAGAGGATGCTACTGCCAAAAATAAAGATCTAGCACAAAGGTCATGCTAGAACCGATCTGGTCACCCATGTTGATCCCCATCAAATTCTTGTAGCTACTCAACGAGGACCTGCATGGGCCACTAATGACAGAGTCGATTTCAGCGGATCTCGGGTAGGTGGTCCCGAGCTACTAGCCTAGATGCGATATTAATAAAGACACGGGGTTTTACCCATGTTTGGTCTCTCTCAAAGAGATAATACCCCACGTCATGTGTTGTATTGATGCCGCTTTGTTAAATCTTGTTATGAAAGAACAATTTTCTGGTAGTCCTAATGAAGATGCTGCATCCCATCTTAACACTTTCGTTGAATTGTGTGATATGCAAAAGAAAAAAGGTGTGGATAATGATATTTTCAAATTAAAATTATTCTCGTTCTCCTTGCGAGATCGTGCTAAAACTTGGTTTTCATCTTTGCCACGAAATAGTATTGATTCTTGGGATAGGTGTAAAGATGCTTTTATTGCCAAGTATTTCCTCATGCAAAAATTATTTCTCTTAGAAATCAAATTATGAATTTTAAGCACCTTGAGCATGAACATGTTTCCCAATCTTGGTATAGGATGAAATTAATGATAAGAAATTGCTCTACTCATGGTTTAACTTTGTGGATGATCATACAAAAAAATTATGCAGGATTGAACTTTGTCTCTAGAAATCTTTTAGATTCCGCCGCGGGTCGTACTTTTATGGAAATTACGCTAGGATAAGCTACTAATTTTTTTGACAATATTATGGCAAATTATTCACAATGGCACACTGAAAGAGCTCCAACTAGTAAAAAAGTGAATTATGTTGAAGAAATTAGTACTTTGAGTGATAAAGTTGATGCGCTTATGAAATTGGTTGCTTGTAAAAATGCTCATATTGATCCGAATGATGTGCCATTGCCTACTTTGATTGAGAAAAATGATGACCCCCTAGATGTGAATTTTGTCTCCCGAAACAATTTCAATAGTAATGCTTATAGAGGTAATTTTATTCCTAGGTTGTTTCCTGGAAATTCCTCTAAAAATTATGACAATTCCTATGGTAATTCTTATAATCATAATAATAGGATGGCTCTGATATTGAAAGTAATATCAAATAATTTATTAATGCTTAAAAGGTTTTTAATACTATGATAGAAGAAAAATTGAGTAAACTTGATGATATGTCTAGGAATATGGATAGAATCATTCATGATGTGGAAAATCTTAAATCTAAAATTTTGCCACCCAAGCTTGATATTAATGAATTAATTAAATCTCTTTATGTCCCCATGGATGACAGTGAAGAAAGAACCGCTAGGTTGAGGGCTAAGCGAGAATTCTTAGAAAAAACGATTTCGTTCGGTTTTTATCGTAGGAATGATGAAGATATTAAAATGATTGGTGTCACACCCATTGAATATTCGTTTAGTGATATTAAACTTGATGAAAGGGGGACTGAAGAAGAGTCAACTTTAGCTAGAAGGTATCCCCATAATTTGCAGGGTGAAAATCTTAATGAAAAATTTGATAAAAGTTGGTTTGGAGAGGTAAAAACTTTAAATAGCGATGTGCCCACTCTTTTGGATTTCAAGGATTTTAATTATGATATTTGTTCTTTAACTGAGTGTATTTCCTTGTTGCAATCCATTCTAAATTCACCCAATGCTTATGAACAAAATAAGGCTTTTACAAAACATATTATAGAAGCGATGATGAAAGCTTTAGAAGAAAAGCTAGAATAAGAGATTTCAATACCTAGAAAATTATATGATGAGTGGGAACCTACCATTAAAGTGAAAATTGAAAATTATGAGTGCAATGTTTTTGTGATTTGGGTGCTAGTTTCCACAATACAAAAATCTCTATGTGATGTGCTAGGTTTTACCAATATGGATGAATGTTCTCTTAATTTGCACTTGGCGGATTCTACTAGTAAGGAACCTTTGGGTAGAATAAATGATGTTCTTGTTATTGCAAATAGAAATTATGTACCCGTTAATTTCATTGTGCTTGATATCGATTGCAATCTGTCTTGTCCAATAATACTTGGTAGGCCTTTCCTATGAACCATAGGTGTTGTTATTGATATGAAAAAATGGAATATAAAATTTCAATTTCCATTAAAGAAGGGTATGGAACACTTCCCTAGAAAGAGAATTAAGCCACCATATGAATCTATTATTAGGGCCACCTATGGAATTAATTTGAAGGATGACAACACTTGAAACTATGCATTACACCTAGCTAGGGGCGTAAAACAACACCGCTAGTTGGGAGGCAACCCAATAGTTATCTTATTTTTCTTATTTTTTCCTATTTTTTGTGTGTAGACAATTATGCTACTGTTATGGTTGTGTTTTTGTGTTTTAGTTAGTGTTTGTACCCAGTAAAGCCTTTGGGATGATAGTTGCTCTGATTCTGTGCAAAAATAGAAACTTTTGCGTCCAGTAGCAGAATTGTTAAAATTTTCTGGAGCGTGATAAAATTATGATTTTCTTTAAACATGATTGATATACAAGTTTCCCTTGTTGTCCTAAGTTTTCAGAATTTTTGAAGTTACAAAATTATGGTCATTGTTCGAATTACTACAAACTGTTTTGTTTTTGACAGATTCTGTTTTTGTTGTGTTGTTCGCTTGTTTTGATGAATTGATGGATTGTATCAGGGGGGGTGTATAAGCCATTGTGAAGTTACAATACAGTAGGTACAATGCAATAATAAAATATGAATGGTTTTACAATAGTACATAAAGTAGTGATTTACTTTATTATACTAACAGATCTCACGAAGGTTTTGTTGAGTTTTGTGTGCTGAAGTTTTTAAGTTTTGAGTGAGATCACGATGGATAAAGGAATAAGGAGTGCCAAAAGCCTAAGCTTGGGGATGCCCGATGCACCCCAAGGTAATATTCAAGGACTCCCAAGCATCTAAGCTTGGGACGCCCCGGAAGGCATCCCCTCTTTCTTCTACCGGCCATCGATAATATTACTTGGAGCTATATTTTTATTCATCACATGATATGAGTTTGCTTGGAGCGTAGTGTAGTATATGATTCTTTGTTTGCTTTTTATTTTTTCACAATTATCCTTGCTGGACACACCTTTTAGAGAGGGACACACATTATTCGTGATTTGTTAGAATACTTTATGTGCTTCACTTATATCTTTTGAGCTAGGCAGTTGCTCTAGTGCTTCACTTATATCTTTTAGAGCACGACGGTGATTATATTTTGAATAAGTAGATGAATTCTCGTGCTTCACTTATATTATTTTGAGAGTTGATAATAGTAATGGTAATCTGCACAAGATATGAATTTGGTCCTAATGCGATGAATATCCAAGAGGGATATAATAAAAACTTTCATGTAGATCATTGGATATGATAAGTTTGATTCATTGTAGTAGTTTTGCGATATGGGGATGAAAATATGTTAGTTATGCTAGTGAGTAATTGTGATTTAGTAAGAATATTGGTGTTAAGGTTTGTGATTCCCTATGCACATAAAGTCAATAGTTATGCAACGAAGTTATATCCTACTCATGGTGCATTATTCAGTGTTAGTTATTCTCAATGCATGTTTATGACCATTTTTGTTTTCTGGTTGGTTGCTTCTCAATTTATTTGCTAGCGTCCATTTGTACTAAGCGGGAATGCTGCTTGTGCATCTAATTCCTTAAATCCAAAGTTATGCCAAATGAGTCCACTATACCTACCTATATGCGGTATTTACATGCCGTTTCAAGTAAATTTGCATGTGCCAACTCTAATCATTCAAAAAAAACTATCCGTTTTGTATGCCTATACCGCTCATGAAGCGAGAGGGACTGGTAAATATCTTTCATGCTAGATGGGTTATTCTCACGATGAGTGTTTATTAACTTTTCATTGCATGAGAAAGTGGCAGGTGATAGGGATGCCTAGTCCCGAAATGAATTAAAATGAAAAAAATGAAAAATTAAACTCCCCCTTGGAAAGTTGAAAGTTTGGAAGGCACTCGTGGATACGGCTAGCCATGGATTGTGAAAGAATGGTGGAGGGGGAGTAAACTTTATTTTATGTTTGGGAACCGCCTATAATGTGTCTAGCATGGGAGATATTAGAAACTTTTGGTCGTGACATTGACAGTAAAAGCATGCCTCTCAAAAATAATTTCATCTCTATTGTAAACTTTGAGCTCTGCACCTGTACAAATCTTTGCTTCCCTCTGCGAAGGGCCTATCTATTTTACTTTTATGCATTTTTATTTTTATTTTGAGTCTCCATATTCTATTTTAAAGCACCAAGTGGAGAGCACTATTGTCATACTTGTCCATTGGATATAGTTAATGTTGAGTTTGTTTCATGAACGGATCAATGACTGAGCATAATGGGCTAGGGAACTTTCTTTAGCGTTGATATTTTGAAAGACATGGTTACTTGTTAGTATGCTTAAGTATTTTTATCTTCATGTCAAACTATAGACTATTGCTTCGAATCACTCGAATCCAAATATCCATGCCATAAAAGAAAAGATTATATGATGAATATGATAGGTAGCATTCCACATTAAAAATTCTGTTTTTATCATTTACCTACTCGAGGACGAGCAGGAATTAAGCTTGGGGATGCTTGATACGTCTCCAATGTATCTATAATTTTTTAGTGATCTTGGATGTTTTATATGAAATTACAAGAAATTATATATCATTTTTTGGACTAACCTATTAACTTAGTGGCCAGTGCGAGTTGCTGTTTTTGCCTGTTTTTTGGTTTTTCAGAATATCAGTACCAAACAAAGTCCAAATGCCATGAAACTTTTTGGAGATTTTTTTCTAGACAAAAGAGAGCCTAGAAGATTTGGGAGAGGGCCAGAAGATGAAGGAGGAGCCCACGAGGCACCAGGGGACGCCCCAGTGGCTCGTAGGGCCCATGTTCACCCATTTGACCTCATTTCGCCTCTATAAATTCTCTAAAATCAGGAAACCAATAGAGAGCCACCCAAAATACTTTTTTTGCCGCCGCAAGCTTCCGTTCTCGAGTGATCCCATCTGGAGGCCTTTTCCGGCACTCTGCCGGAGGGGGAATCAATCACGGAGGGGCTCTACATCAACCTTGCTGCCCTTTCGATGATGTGTGAGTAGTTTACCATAGACCTATGTGTCTGTGGTTAGTAGCTAGATGACTTCTTCTCTCTCTTTGATCTTCAGTGCAATGTTCTCCTCGATGTTCTTGGAGTTCTATTTGATGTAATCACTTTTTGTGATGTGTTTGTTGGGATCTGATGAATTGTGAGTTTATGATCAGATTATCGATGGATATTATTTGAGACTTCTCTGAACTCTTTTATTCATGATTATTATAGCTTTGTATTTGTCTCCGATCTATTAATTTGGTTTGGCCAACTAGATTGATTTTTCCTGCAATGAGAGAGCTGCTTTGTGATGGGTTCAATCTTGCGGTGCTCAATCCCAGTGAAAAAAGGGACATGAAATGTACTTGTATCATTGCCATTAAGGATAAAAAGATGGGGTTATATTCATGTGTGAGTTTACTTTGTCTACATCATGTCATCTTGCTTAAGGAGATACTCCATTCTTTATGAACTTTATACTCTAGATGCATGCTGGATAGCGGTCGATGTGTGGAGTAATAGTACTAGATGAAAGCAGGAGTCGATCTACTTCTCTCGGACATGATGCCTATATACATGATCATTGCCTTTTATAGCGTCATGATTATTCGCTTTTCGATCAATTGCCCAATAGTAATTGGTTTACCCACCGTATGCTATTTTCAAGAGAGAAGCCTCTAGTGAAAACTATGGTCCTTGGTTCTACTTTTATCATATATGTTGCAATTTTTATTTACTTTATTTACTTTGTGTTTTATTTATCTGACTATCACTACAAAAAGGTGTTGCATGGTTCTCCTACTGGATTGATAACCTTGGTTCTTAACTAAGGGAAATACTTATCTCTACTGTATTGCATCATCCTCTCCTCTTCGAGGAAATCCCAACGCAACTCACAAGTAGCAATATTCAAGAAGCAAAGAAATCTATGAAGAAAAAAGGTATTAAATCTGAAGATGTTAAGAATCTACCACCAATTGAAGAAATACATGGACTTGATATCCCGACACATGTAGTAGAGTTAAATTCCCATTATATATTTGATGAGGGTGATATTCCATACAATAAATCCCCTAGTCAGTGTTTGAATGAATTTGATCACTTTGTTGTGAAGCGAGAAAACCTTAATATATATATGTAAGCAATCAACTAAAACATAATGCTATCATGATTGAATGCTTGAGTGATTTGATGTTTAGGATTTCTAATGATATTAAAGGCTTATATAAACATTCATACATGGCTCACACTCAGCTAGAACAAGTCTCTAAGTCACAGAATGATTTGCTTCATGAAATGAATAATAAAACGAATGATCGTGCTATTAGAGTAGTGACTAGAGGACGTAAAATGACCCAGGATCCTGTTATCCTGAAGGTAATCCTAAACTAATTGAGCAAGACTATCAGAGAATTAATAATGATGCACCTAGTTCAATTAAGAAGAAAAATAATAAGGGTAGAACTTTGCATGCTTCTAGTGAACCTGTTGTAGATAAACCTTGTGAGAATCATAATAACGTTTCTATTTCTAATGCTGAGACACAGTCTGGTAATGAATATTTTCCTAGTGGTAATGATAATGTTGATGATGATCATGTTGATGGTCAACCAGACAATAATAAAGAATGTAATAATGATGTAGAAATAGAACCTGCAGTTGACCTTGATAATCCACCTCCTAAAAATAAAAGATATGATAAAAAAGATTTCATTGTTAGGAAACATGGTAAAGAAAGAGAACCATGGGTTCAAAAACCCGTGCCATTTCCTAGTAAGGCTATGAAATATAAAGACGAGGAGGCTTTTAATCACTTTGTTGAAATGCTTAGATCTTTGTATTTGCAAACTCATTTTAGTGATATTTTGAAAATGCCTCCATACTCTAAATACATGGAAGACATTGTCACTAATAAAACAAAGATATCCGAAGCTGAAATTTCCACCATCCTTGCAAATTATTTGTTTGATGGAAAAGTACCACAAAAATTAGGAGATCCAAGAATACCTACTATACCAAGCTCCATTAAAGGAAATTATGTTAAAACTGCTTTGTGTGATTTAGGAGCCGGTGTCAGTGTTATGCCTTTCTCTTTATATAGAAGACTTGATTTAAGTAAATTGACACCTGATGAAATATCTTTGCAAATGGATGATAAATCAACTGCTATACCTATTGGAATTTGTGAGGATGATCCCGTTGTGGTTGCGAATGTTACCATCTTAACTGACATTGTTATTCTTGATATGCCTGAGGATGACAATATGCCGATTATCCTTGGTAGACCATTTTTGAATACTGCAAGGGCTGTTATTGATTGCAACAAAAGCAAGGTCACTTTTCATGTCAATGATAATGAGCATACAATATACTTTCCAAAGAAACAAAGCCCAATGAATAGTATCAACTCGATTGAAAGAATTATACCAGTCACTCTTGGGGTTTTGAATTTCCTCTTCTGAAACCTAAAAGGAAATATCAAACCTTATTGTTGGGGAAATGCACATCCGCGTTGAGGTAACCTAGTGTTATATGAAAGTTCTTCGGTTTCATGTTACTTGGAAATAGTTTGTTAATAAGACTTGATCAACCTTATTAATGGATTCTTTTTGATGGGCATGTGCTCAAAAATTTTAGTAAGCACCACCTACTGTACTTCTAGTTAGCTCTCTGCTACTTAAAGTTTAACTAGGTAGAATGCCATGATTGTTGGGGATCGTTGCAGAAATTAAAAAATTTCTATGCATCACCAAGATCAATCTATGGAGTTTACTAGCAACGAGAGGGGAGTGCATCTTCATACCTTTGAAGATCGCAATGCGGAAGCGTTGCAAGAACGCGGTCGGTGGAGTTGTACACGAAGCGATTCAGATCGCGACCGATTCCGATCTAAGCACCGAATAACGGTGCCTCCGCGTTCAACACATGTGCAGCCCAGTGACGTCTCCCGCGCCTTGATCCAGCAAGGAGAGAGGGAGAGGTTGGGGAAGACTCCGTCTAGCAGCAGCACGTCAGCGTGGTGGTGGTTGAGGAGCGTGGCACTCCAGCAGGGCTTCGCCAAGCACTACGAGAGACGAGGAGGGAGAGGGGTAGGGCTGCGCCAGGAGAAGGGGTGCGTTTGCCCTCCCACCCCCACTATTTATAGGGGAAAGGGGAGAGGGGGCCGGCCCCCTAGATTCATCTAGAGGGGGGCGGCGGTCCCTCGGGGGGGGGGGCAGCGGCCCCCTTAGGGTTTCCAACTAGGGGGGCGCCCCCCCCCCGGGGGGGGGGGGGGCAGCGCCCCCTAGGGTTTCCAACCCTAGGCGCCTTGGGCCCTTGGGGGGGGGGTGCGCAACAGCCCACTAAGGGGCTGGTTCCCACCCAACTACAGCCCATTAGGTCCTTCGGGATAGGTGGATCCTCCTGATGGACCCCCGGAACCCCTTCGGTGCTCCCGGTACAATACCGATAAACCCCGAAACCTTTCCGGTGACTGAAACTGGACTTCCCATATAAAAATCTTTACCTCCGGACCATTCTGGAACTCCTCGTGATGTCTGGGATCTCATTCGGGACTCCGAACAACATTTGGTAACCACGTACATCTATTCCCTATAACCCTAGCGTCATCGTACCTTAAGTGTGTAGACCCTACGGGTTCGGGAGGCATGCAGACATGACTGAGACATCTCTCCGGCCAATAGCCAACATCGGGATCTGGATACCCATGTTGGCTCCCACATGCTCCACGATGATCTCATCGGATCAACCATGATGTCAAGGATTCAATCAATCCCGTATACGATTCCCTTTGTCTACCGGTATAGCACTTGCCCGAGATTCGATCGTCGGTATACCGATACCTTGTTCAATCTCGTTACGGCAAGTCTCTTTACTCGTTCCGTAACACATCTTCCCGTGATCAACTCCTTGATCACACTGACCTCATTATGATGATGTCCTACCGAGTGGGCCCAGAGATACCTCTCCATCATACGGAGTGACAAATCCCAGTCTCGATTCGTGCCAACCCAACAGATACTTTTGGGGATACCCATAGTGTACCTTTATAGCCACCCAGTTACGTTGTGATGTTTGGCACACCCAAATTACTCCTACAGTATCCGGAAGTTTCACAATCTCATGGTCTAAGGGAAAAGATACTTGACATTAGAAAAGCTTTAGCAGATGAACTACACGATCTTGTGCTATGCTTAGGATTGGGTCTTGTCCATCACATCATTCTCCTAATGATGTGATCCCGTTATCAATGACATCCAATGTCCATGGTTAGGAAACCGTAACCATCTATTGATCAACGAGCTAGTCAACTAGAGGCTCACTAGGGACATGTTGTGGTCTATGTATTCACACATGTATTATGATTTCCGGATAACACAATTATATCATGAACAATAGACAATTATCATGAATAAGGAAATATAATAATAACCATTTTATTATTGCCTCTAGGGCATATTTCCAATAGTCTCCCACTTGCACTAGAGTCAATAACCTAGTTACATTGTTATGAATCAAACACCTATAGAGTTCTGGTGTTGATCATGTTTTGCTCGTGGAAGAGGTTTAGTCAACGGATCTGCGACAGTCAGGTCCGTATGCACTTTACAAATATCTATGTCTCCATCTTGAACATTTTCATGAATGGAGTTGAAGCGACGCTTGATATGCCTGGTCTTCTTGTGAAACCTGGGCTCCTTGGCAAGGGCAATAGCTCCAGTGTTGTCACAGAAGAGAGTCATAGGGCCCGACGCATTGGGAATAACTCCTAGGTCGGTAATGAACTCCTTTATCCAGATTGCTTCATGTGCTGCCTCCGAGGTTGCCATGTACTCCGCTTCACATGTAGATCCCGCCACGATGCTTTGCTTGCAACTGCACCAACAGACTGCCCCACCATTCTAAATATATATGTATCCGGTTTGTGACTTGGAGTCATCCAGATCTGTGTCGAAACTAGCATAGACGTAATGCTTTATGACAAGCTCTTCGTCACCTCCATAAACGAGAAACATATCCTTAGTCCTTTTTAGGTACTTCAGGACATTCTTGACCGCTGTCCAGTGTTCCATGCCGGGATTACTTTGGTACCTTCCTACCAAACTTACGGCAAGGTTTACATCAGGTCTGGTACACAGCATGGCATACATAATAGACCCTATGGCCGAGGCATAGGGGATGACACTCATCTTTTCTCTATCTTCTGCCGTGGTCGGGCATTGAGCCGTGCTCAATCTCACACCTTGCAATACAGGCAAGAACCCCTTCTTGGACTGATCCATATTAAACTTCTTTAATATCTTGTCAAGGTACATGCTTTGTGAAAGACCAATGAGGTGTCTCGATCTATCTCTATAGATCTTGATGCCTAATATGTAAGCAGCTTCTCCAAGGTCCTTCATTGAAAAAACACTTATGCAAGTAGGCCTTTATGCTTTCCAAGAGTTCTATATCATTTCCCATCAATAGTATGTCATCCACATATAATATGAGAAATGCTACAGAGCTCCCACTCACTTTCTTGTAAACACAAGCTTCTCCATAAATCTGCATAAACCCAAACGCTTTGATCATCTCATCAAAATGAATGTTCCAACTCTGAGATGCTTGCACCAGCCCATAGATCAAGCGTTGGAGCTTGCATACCTTGTCAGCATTCTTAGGATCGACAAAACCTTCCGGCTGCATCATATACAATTCTTCCTTAAGGAAACCATTAAGGAATGCCGTTTTGATGTCCATTTGCCATATCTCATAATCATATAATGCGGCAATTGCTAACATGATTCGGACGGACTTCAGCTTCGCTACGGGTGAGAAGGTCTCATCCTAGTCAACCCCTTGAACTTGTCGATAACCCTTAGCGACAAGCCGGGCTTTATAGATGGCCACATTGCCATCCGCGTCCGTCTTCTTCTTAAAGATCCATTTATTTTCTATGGCTCGCCGATCATCGGGCAAGTCTGTCAAATTCCATACTTTGTTTTCATACATGGATCCTATCTCGGATTTCATGGCTTCAAGCCATTTGTTGGAATCTGGGCCCGCCATCGCTTCTTCATAGTTCGAAGGTTCACCATTGTCTAACAACATTATTTCTAGGACAGGGTTGCCATACCATTCTGGTGTGGAACGTGTCCTTGTGTACCTACGAAGTTCAGTAGTAACTTGATCCGAAGTTCCTTGATCATCATCATTAACTTCCTCTCTAGTTGGTGCAGGCACCACAGAAACATTTTCTTGAGCTGCGCTACTTTCCGGTTCAAGAGGCAGTACTTTATCAAGTTCTACTTTCCTCCCACTTACTTCTTTCGAGAGAAACTCTTTCTCTAGAAAGGATCCATCCTTGGCAACAAAGATCTTGCCTTCGGATCTGAGGTAGAAGGTATACCCAATAGTTTCCTTAGGGTATCCTATGAAGACACATTTTTCCGACTTGGGTTCGAGCTTTTCAGGTTGAAGTTTCTTGACATAAGCATCGCATCCCCAAACTTTCAGAAACGACAGCTTAGGTTTCTTTCCAAACTATAATTCATACAGTGTCATCTCAACAGATTTCGACGGAGCCCTATTTAAAGTGAATGCGGCAGTCTCTAAAGCATAACCCCAAAATGAAAGCGGTAGATCGGTAAGAGACATCATAGATTTTACCATATCTAATAGAGTGCGATTACGACATTCGGACACACCATTACGCTGAGGTGTTCCAGGCGGCATGAGTTGTGAAACAATTCCACATTTCCTTAAGTGCGTGCCAAATTCGTGACTCAAATATTCTCCCCCACGATCTGATCGTAAGAACTTTATTTTCCTGTCACGTTGATTCTCAACATCATTCTGAAATTCCTTGAACTTTTCAAAGGTCTCAGACTTGTGTTTCATTAAGTAGACATACCCATATCTACTCAAGTCATCAGTGAGGGTGAGAACATAACAATAGCCACCGCGAGCTTCAATGCTCATTGGACCGCACACATCAGTATGTATGATTTCCAAGAAGTTGGTTGCTCCCTCCATTGTTCCAGAGAACGGAGTCTTGGTCATTTTGCCCATGAGGCATGGCTCGCACATGTCAAATGATTCATAATCAAGAGACTCCAAAAGTCCATCTGCATGGAGTTTCTTCATGCGTTTGACACCAATGTGACCAAGGCGGTAGTGCCACAAGTATGTGGGACTATCATTATCAACCTTACACTTCTTGGTATTCACACTATGAACATGTGTAACATCACGTTTGAGATTAAACAAGAATAAACAATTGACCAGCGGGGCATGACCATAAAACATATCTCTCATATAAATGGAACTACCATTATTCTCGGATTTAAATGAGTAGCCATCTCGCATTAAACGAGATCCAGATACAATGTTCATGCTCAAAGCTGGCACTAAATAACAATTATTGAGGTTTAAAATTAATCCCATAGGTAAATGTAGAGGCAACGTGCCGACGGCGATCACATCGACCTTGGAACCATTCCCGACGCGCATCGTCACCTCGTCCTTCGCCAGTCTCCGCTTATTCCGCAGCTCCTATTTTGAGTTACAAATATGAGCAACCGCACCGGTATCAAATACCCAGGAGCTACTACGAGTGCTGGTAAGGTACACATCAATAACATGTATATCATATATACCTTTGGTATTGTTGGCCTTCTTATCCGCTAAGTACTTGGGGCAGTTCCGCTTCTAGTGACCGTTTCCCTTGCAATAAAAGCACTCAGTCTCATGCTTGGGTCCATGCTTTGGCTTCTTCCCGGCAGCTTGCTTACCGGGCGCGGCAACTCCCTTGTCGTCCTTCTTGAAGTTCTTCTTACCCTTGCCTTTCTTGAAACTAGTGGTTTTATTGACCATCAACACTTGATGTTCCTTTTTGATCTCCACCTCCCCTGATTTCAGCATTGAATATACATCAGGAATGGTTTTCTCCATCCCCTGCATATTGAAATTCATCACAAAGCTCTTGTAGCTAGGTGGGAGCAACTGAAGGATTCTGTCAACGACCGCGTCATCCGGGAGATTAACTCCCAGCTGAGACAAGTGGTTGGGCAACCTAGAAATTTTGAGTATGTGCTCGCTGACAGAACTATTCTCCTCCATCTTACAACTGTAGAACTTGTCGGAGACTTCATATCTCTCGACTAGAGCATGAGCTTGGAAAACCATTTTCAGCTCTTGGAACATCTCATATGCTCCGTGCTGATCAAAACGCTTTTGGAGCCCCGGTTCTAAACTGTAAAGCATGCCGCACTGAACCAGGGAGTAATCACCACTACGCGACTGCCAGGCGTTCATAACGTCTTGAGTTGCTGGGAAAACAGGTGCTTCACCTAGCGGTGCTTCAAGTACATATGCTTTCTTGGCAGCTATGAGGATAATCCTCAGGTTACGGACCCAGTCTGTGTAGTTACTACCATTGTCTTTCAGCTTGGTTTTATCTAGGAATGCGTTGAAGTTGAGGGCAACATTAGCGTGGGCCATTTGATCTACAAGACATATTGCAAAGTTTTAGACTATGTTCATGATAATTAAGTTCATCTAATCAAATTATTTAATGAACTCCCACTTAGATTGACATCCCTCTAGTCATCTAAGTGATACATGATCCAAGTCAACTAGGCCGTGTCCGATCATCACGTGAGACGGACTAGTCATCATCGGTGAACATCTTCATGTTGATCGTATCTTCTATACGACTTATGTTCGACCTTTCGGTCTTCCATGTTCCGAGGCCATGTCTGTACATGCTAGGTTCGTCAAGTAAACCTAAGTGTATTGCATGTGTAAATCTGGCTTACACCCGTTGTATGCGAACGTTAGAACCTATCACACCCGATCATCACGTGGTGCTTCGGAACAACGGACCTTAGTAACGGTGCACAGTTAGGGGGAACACAATTCTTGATATTTTTGCGAGGGATCATCTTATTTAGGCTACCGTCGTTCTAAGCAAATAAGATGTAAAACATGATAAACATCACATGCAATCAAATAGTGACATGATATGGCCAATATCATTTTGCTCCTTTTGATCTCCATCTTCGGGGCGCCATGATCATCATCGTCACCGGCATGACACCATGATCTCCATCATCATGATCTCCATCATCGTGTCTTCATGAAGTTGTCTCGCCAATTATTACTTCTACTACTATGGCTAACGGTTGGCAATAAAGTAAAGTAATTACAAGGCGTTTTCAATGACACGCGGGTCATAAATAATTTAGACAACTCCTATGGCTCCTGCCGGTTGTCATACTCATCAACATGCAAGTCGTGATTCCTATTACAAGAACATGATCAATCTCATACATCACATATATCATTCATCATATTCTATTGGCCATATCACATCACATAGCATACCCTGCAAAAACAAGTTAGACGTCCTCTAATTGTTGTTGCATGTTTTTACGTGGCTGCTATGGGTTTCTAGCAAGAACATTTCTTACCTACGCCAAACCACAACGTGATATGCCTATTTCTATTTACCCTTCATAAGGACCCTTTTCATCGAATCCGATCCGACTAAAGTGGGAGAGACAGACACCCGCTAGCCACCTTATGCAACTAGTGCATGTCAGTCGGTGGAACCTGTCTCACGTAAGTGTACGTGTAAGGTCGGTCCGGGCCGCTTCATCCCACGATGCCGCCGAATCAAGATAAGACTAGTAACGGCAAGAAAATTGGCAAAATTGACGCCCACAACAAGTTGTGTTCTACTCGTGCATAGAAACTACGCATAGACCTAGCTCATGATGCCACTGTTGGGGATCATTGCAGAAATTACATTTTTTCTATGCATCACCAAGATCAATCTATGGAGTTTACAAGCAACAAGAGGGGAGTGAATCTTCATACCTTTGAAGATCACGATGCGAAAGCGTTGCAAGAACGCGGTCGGTGGAGTCGTACACGAAGCGATTCAGATCGCGGCCGATTCCGATCTAAGCACCGAACAATGGTGCAACACACGTTCAACACACGTCCAGCCCAGCAAGGAGAGAGGGAAAGGTTGGGGAAGACTCCGTCCAGCAGCAGCACGACGGCATGGTGTTGGTGGAGGAGCGTGGCACTCCAGTAGGGCTTCACCAAGCACTGTGAGAGACGAGGAGGGAGAGGGGTAGGGCTGCGCCAGGAGAAGGGGTGCGGTTGCCCTCCCACCCCCACTATTATAGGGTAAATGGGAGAGGGGGCCGGCCCCTAGATCCATCTAGAGGGGGGCGGCAGCCCCTCGGGGGGGGGGGGGGCAGCGGCCCCCTAAGGGTTTCCAACTAGGGGGCGCCCACTGAAAGTGCAACTATCCCTAGGTGGTTTTGGTAATTCATAACAACATATAGCTCATTGAGCTAATGCTATTCCAAGATGATTATTTCAGGAAAGCTCAATGATTGGCATGGCATGGATGGTGAAAGTGGAACCGTCAAAATGCTAAGGACAAAGGATTGGCTCAAGCTCAAAAGCTCAAGACTCTTCATTTTATATTTTAGTGATCCAAGATCACATTGAGTTTTTAGGAAAAGCCAATACTATCAAGGAGGGATGAGGTGTTGCTTAATGAGCCTCTTGCTTCATGTGCTTAGTGATATGCTCCAAAACCCTCAACTACTTTCCCATATCCACATATGACCTCAACCCTAAGCCAAACTCGGTCCTACCGATTCCTTCTATCCGGCGCCACCGAGTTTCACTTGTCATAAGCCACTGCCAAACCCTAGCAATTCGGTTCTACCGATAGGGATCTCGGTCTCACCGAGATGGGATTGCAAACTCTCTATTTCCCTTTTGTAACTTTTCGGTCTCACCGAAAGAGCGAATCGGTCCCACCAAGATTGCAATGTAAATTCAGTGTTTCCTTTTTGTAACTTTTCGGTCTCACCGAAAGAGCAAATCGGTCCCACCGAGTTTGCCTGACCAACTCTCTGGTTAGCTAATTACAAAAATCAGTCTCACCGAGTTTGTGTAATCGGTCTCACCGAGATTACGTTATGCCCAAACCCTAACCATATCGGTCCTACCAAGTTGCATGTCAATCCCACCAAAAATCTCTAACAGTCACTAGGTTTACCTTTTCGGTCCGACCGAGTTTGTTTATTCGGTCCCACCGAGATTGGAAAACTATGTGTAACGGTTGGATTTTGTGTGGAGGCTATATATACCCCTCCACCTCCTCTTCATTCGTGGAGAGAGCCATCATAACACATACATAATTCCACCTCATATGTTCTGAGAGAGAACCACCTACTCATGTGTTGAGACCAAGATATTCCATTCCTACCATATGAATCTTGATCTCTAGCCTTCCCAAGTTGCTTTCCACTCAAACCTTCTTTCCACCCGATCCAAATCCTATGAGAGAGAGTTGAGTGTTGGGGAGACTATCATTTGAAGCACAAGAGCAAGGAGTTCATTACCTACACACCATTTGTTACTTCTTGGAGAGTGGTGTCTCCTAGATTGGCTAGGTGTCACTTGGGAGCCTCCGACAAGATTGTGGAGTTGAACCAAGGAGTTTGTAAGGGCAAGGAGATCGACTACTTCGTGAAGATCTACCGCTAGTGAGGCAAGTCCTTCGTGGGCGATGGCCATGGTGGGATAGACAAGGTTGCTTTTTCGTGGACCCTTTGTGGGTGGTTGCTTCTTCGTGGACCCTTCGTGGGTGGAGCCCTCCGTGGACTCGTGCAACCATTACCCTTTGTGGGTGGAGCCCTCCGTGGACTCGCGCAACCATTACCCTTCGTGGGTTGAAGTCTCCATCAACGTGGATGTAGGATAGCACCACCTATCCGAACCACGGGAAAAACATCCGTGTCTCCAATTGCGTTTGAATTCTCCAAACCCTTCCCCTTACATTCTTGCAAGTTGCATGCTTTACTTTCCGCTGCCAATATACTCTTTGCATGCTTGCTTGAATTGTGTGATGATTGCTTGACTTGTCCTACAATAGCTAAAATCTGCCAAGAACTAAAATTGGGAAAAGGTTAAGTTTTTATTTGGTCAAGTAGTCTAATCACCCCCCCTCTAGACATACTTTCGATCCTACAAGTGGTATCAGAGCTTTGGTCTCCATTTGCCTTGATCTCCACAGCTTTTGGTGGTCATAGCCTTGGTTTCACAACCTAGGAGAGTATGGCGTCTAGCGAGGGAAATTATCACCGTAGAGGTCCTTACTTTGATGGTACTAATTTTGCTAGTTGGAAGCATAAAATGAAAATGCATATTCTTGGACATAACCCCGCCGTTTGGGCTATTGTGTGTGTTGGTTTGCAAGGTGACTTCTTTGATGGGAAAGAACCAAACCGTGAAGCTATTGCGGATGAGTTGAAGATGTTGCAATACAATGCTCAAGCTTGTGATATTCTCTTCAACGGATTGTGCCCCGAAGAATTCAACAAAATCAGCCGTCTTGAGAATGCAAAGGAAATTTGGGACACTTTGATTGATATGCACGAAGGTACCGACTCCGTCAAGGAATCCAAGTTGGATGTGCTTCAAAGTCAACTTGACAAGTTCAAAATGAAGGATGGTGAAGGTGTCGCTGAAATGTACTCTAGGCTTGCTCTCATCACAAATGAGATTGCTGGCTTAGGAAGTGAAGAGATGACCGATAGATTCATCATCAAGAAGATTCTAAGAGCCTTGGATGGAAAATATGATACCGTGTGCACATTGATCCAAATGATGCCCAATTACAAAGATCTCAAGCCAACGGAGGTGATTGGAAGAATTGTTGCTCATGAGATGTCACTTAAGGATAAAGAGGAACTTCACAACAAATCAAGTGGTGCCTACAAAGCCTCATGTGAAGCCCCTACATCATCAAGTGAGAAACAAAACTTCAATGAAGAATTGAGCTTAATGGTGAAGAACTTCAACAAGTTCTACAAGAGTAGAAGCAAAGATAGAAGCTTCAAGTCAAGGTCCTACAATGACAAAAGATCTTCTAGTCGAGAGAGAAACTGCTATAGTTGTAGAAGACCCGGACACTATTCCAATGAGTGTACGGCTCCCTACAAGAGAAGAGAAGATTCTCCAAAAAGAAGAAGCTAAGAATCACCACCAAGAGAGAGGAGGAGTAGAGATGATCGTTATGAATGAAGATACTCATGGAGAAGCAAGGATTCGGAAAGGAAGGAAAAATCATCAGGGAGCTACACAAAACGAAGACATCAAGCTCATGTTGGTGAACGGGTATCCGGCTCCGACTCCGACAGCCACTCCGAGAGAAGTTATCACTCCGACTCCGAAGATACTCAAGATGAAGGTGTTGCCGGTCTAGCACTTGTGTCAACCAACTCCTACGACATATTTGACTCACCAAATGAAGGAATTGGAAGATGCTTCATGGCCAAAGGTCCTAAGGTAACACACCCCGAGTATGTTGATTTCAATAGTGATGAAGATGACTTGTTAGGTGATGATTTGCTTGTTGACAACTCTAGTGATGAATACTATGATGAAACGTCAATTAATCATGCTAATCAAGATAAAATGAATGACAATGATAAGGAGAAGATTGAGGCTCTAAATAAAGAACTAAACACTCTTAAGTTAGCTCATGAAACTATCTTCGAAGATCATCAAGAACGTTTAAGAGCTCATGAGAAATTACGCTTTGAAAAGCTCAATCTTGAGCAAGAGCATGAGTTCTTAAAAGCAATCAATGATGATCTCCGCAAGAAAAGTTCTTCTTACATTGCCAAGCGTTTACTCTTATCCACTTACATGCCTCAAGTCAAGTCTAGTAACAAGAACAAGAAAGATTCTTCCTCTAGCAGTAACAATGATCATGCTAAATCCAATATTGTTGCTTCTAGTAGTTCTCTTGATTCCACTAATGATTCTCTTAGCCAAGTTACACTTGAGAAAGAAAATAGCTTATTGAAGGGAATTATAGAGAAAGGAGTGTACAAAAGCCTTGCCGGGAGTAAGCAATTCGAGGAAATTGTGCGCAAGCAAGGAATGCACCGGAAGAATCAAGGTGTTGGTTTTAAACGAAAGTTCAATGCCAATGGAGTTGAGTGGGAAGAAGATCAATACCCCAAGACAAAGTTTGTTCCTCAACAAGAGAAGTATGATACTTCTTTCAAGGGGACACAAGCTCAAGATGATCTTCCACCACAAGACTACAAGCAAAAAGGCAAGGACAAGCTTCAAGAGGAAATTGATGCATTTGAAGAAGCTCCTAAGACCTTAGTCAAGTGGATTCCCAAGACCACTTCAAGTTTCACTTCATCAAGTACGACTACAACTCCAAGGATTCCCATCAAGATGGTGTGGATCCAAAAGAAGAAGAACTAGAGAGTTCTTGAGGGTGACTCCGCCAACATACTTCACTCTTATCATTTTGGCAAGAACAAGTGCAATCAACTTCCACATCTTGCACTAGTTCAAGGAGTCACAAACCCTCTTGTTGGTAAGACAAGGGACAAGGTAACCTAAAAGTTTTCATGGACATCATCTTGTGTGTGCATCGCTCTATGTCTATGGATATCCTTGTTTGTTCCTTCTGGGACTAACCCATGTAGGTATTGAAAGTGCAATTCACTCAAATGGATAGCTCCAAGTGATCTACATCAACATTGAGCATCCACATCTTCAACATCTACATGAAGTCATCATCGACAAAACCCGAGGTTAGTTCATCCCTCTAAGGGGGGATATCACATCTAGGGGGAGCTTTACTCTAAGACTTGAGCTAAATCAACTCTAAAGATGTGAACACAATAATGCTTTATGTAAAAGTGGTAACCCCACTTGAGCTTAAACGATGAGTATGACCTATGATCAAGTGTTCTCACTTGACTCCTAAGTCAATATACTCATATATAGATGACCTTGTCATCACAAATTGCTTGGTAGATGCTAGAATTGGTTGTGCATGCCTTGTCACATATTTCATTTGCCATCTTATTGTGTGAGCATGCTGGTTGCATATTTTACTCATTCGAGGACATCCACTTGTTGTTTTGATTGTTTGGTTTTATTTCCTTTTGCCAAGTGGATGGACAAGAATGCCTAAGAACCTCCTCTAGCTATCTATGCTTTTCTTGTCTCAAACTCTATTCATGCTACATCCCAAAATTTGATCAAGTCAGATTCGAACCACTCTGTGTGAGGAGTGCTCGGAGTCCCCGATTTGTCATAGACTTAAACTTCCAAAACCTCTTTATGATTCTTGGTCTGATCGATACCCTACTTTTGGTCCTACCGAGATCATTAAGTTGATCTAGGTTTTCGATCTCGGTGCAACCGATTTGAACCTTTCGGTCACACCGAGTTGCAACAACTGTATACAGTTTTGCATCTCGGTGCCACCGAGTTGTTCCACTCGGTCACACCGACAGGGTCGGGCTATATATAGTCACGGGCAAAAAATTTGAAAATTTCTCTGAACCCCTTCGCCCGCGCGATAGCCTGCTCTGCCAATGTGGTCTCCAGATCGTCTCCTCGCCGCCAGCTGCCTCCAGTCGCTGGTCTCCGTCGCCGTCAACGGGAATTCTACCCCGCCGTTGCCGCCGTAGCGAGTCTCCGCTGAACTAGGGTATGGACTCGATCTTTGTGCTATTCCCCAATCCAATTCCTAGCACATTGTGATCATATTGATTCTTGCCACGATTGAAACACTCCTATCCAGTCAATGCGTTCGTAGATTAGGTTTGATTCGAAAATTTTAGGGTTAGGTTTCTGCCGAAACTATCTCGGACCCACCGAGTTGAAAAACTCGGTCCCACCGATTTGGCTTATGCCATTGCACAAGTGGAACTCGGTCTGACCGAGATTTACTAATTGGTGTGACCGATTTTGGAACTTTGTGAAACCCTAGCAGTCTCGGTGCCACCGAACTGTGACTCGGTCTGACCGAGTTCACCAGTTTAGGTTCCAAAAACTGCTTCGGTATCACCGAGTTTAAAAATCGGTAGATCCGAGATGATTTCAGTGGGAAACTAAACCTAAGATTTTGAATCATCCTTTTGCAAAAATCTCTGCATTTTGTGATGCTCACCCACTCTACCTCATCTATAAACTGTTCACAGGGTCAGCAGTCAGCTTGTTCATCATGTCAGACCAAAGTGATAGCCAGAACATGTCAGAACAGGAAGTGCAGATGAGTGAGGGCACTAGTCCCTCAAGTTCTTCAGATGATGGTAGCAGAAGTACTCCTAGCAATCTGCCTAAAGCTGCCACCATACAGAGAAAGAAGAGAACTTCAGATTCTGAGGATGAAGACTATGTGGCAGAAGAGGAAGCAACTTCCAAGAGAGTTGGGCCAGCACAGAGCATAAAGCCAGGGATGAAAATCAAAAGGCCAGCAGGTAGGCAGCCTATGCCAAAGGCCAGAGCCTCAACTCAGATTCCTGAGAAGCCCACTCCGATAGAGCCAGTTGCTGCTGAAGGCAAGAAAAGAAAGGAAAGGGTCAAGAAGACCGTAGCCAGAGTGCTTGGAAAGGCTTCCATCATGGAAGATGAGGAGGAAGAAGAAGAGGTAGCTGCACCAGCACCTAAGGCACCCAAGCTGATGGGTGATGCCATAAGATCAGGGGCAGCTGCTTCCAAGGCCAAGCCAGCTCCAAAGCCAAAGCCAAAGAGAAATACAAGAAGCATCCCAGCTGCTGAGAAGAACAAGGCCCCAGTGCCTGACACTGCTGAAGAAGATGAGGAAGAGCAAGTACTTAGAAAGCTCAAGCCCAAGATCCCAGACCACAACGATGCTCATCCTGTGGCTGAGGATATGAAGCTCAGGAGAGACTCATGGCTGAGGAAGTGGAGAGAAGCAGATCCGTATGCTTCAAGGAGGAGGACTGTTGTTGACTACAGATTTCACACCAAGGAACATCAGGACTTCTATGAGACAGTGATGCTTGATAAGAAGCCAATAGTCTGTGATATGAGATGGGTTGACTGGCAATACATCAAGGACAATGAAGAGTACTACCCTGGAGTGCAGGACAACTTCAAGGCATGTGGAGTAGAGGACTTTGTTGGGCAGAAGCTCACAAAGTGGAACAAGGAACTCATCATGCAGTTCTACTCCACAGCCCATTTTTATCCAGATGGCAGGATTGTATGGATGTCAGAGGGTACGAGGTACCAGTCTACAGTTACTGAATGGGCTCAGCTCATTAATGCCCCAGAGGAGCAAGCAGATGACTTGGACATTTATGCCAAGAAGAAGATGGACCACAACTCAATGTCAAACATGTACAAGGAGATTCCAAATGAAGCACTTGACACTTTCAAGTTTGGCTCAGTACACTATCTTCTGTTAGGGCTGCCAACCATAAATTGGATACCGAGGCACACCTTATTGCCCAAGTCTGGAGATCACAAGATGATCAGAGGCCATGCAATCAACTTGCTACATATCTTTGATGTGCCACAGAAGTTCAAGGTGATGAGCCTCATGGTAGAGACAATCAAGAGGACTGCAGCAGACCAGAAGAGGAGTTGTGGATATGCCCCACAGATTCAGGAGCTCATTAACTCCAAGATGGGCACAGGCATATACTTGTTGGACAAGGAACACCTGCCCATCCGTCCAGATTTTGAAGATAATCAAGTTGTTATGACTGAGAATGAACCATCGTCTGCACAAGCACAAGCCAAGAAGGAGAAGGCAAGGAAGGAGAAAGCTGCCAAGATGCCAACTCAAGAGGAGGCATCTGAATATTTCTTGAAGACCAAACAAGAGCAGCTTGGTTACTTGATTGCATCCACCCTACGGATTGAGCAAGGACTAGCCACCCTAACTCAGAACCAGGCAAGCTTAGAGAGGATCATGGAACAAAAGTTCTATGACTTGGATGTCAAAGTGACAGAGATTCAGACTGCAGTGGAGCAGCTCCAGGATGACATGCAGGAGAGGAGAGGCAAGACTACAACTGATGCCTTTGCCAGAGTGCCACGAGGTCCGAGGTCGTCTGAAGTGCCAGTTGCTGACCCCAGAGCCACCACGTCTGCACCAGCTACAGCTTCAGTTCCACCAGCTCCAGCATCTACTTCAGCCTCGACTCCGACCACGTCTACAGAAGGCTTCGTCCTTGGAGTGCTCCCGACTCCACCACCACCAGAAGATCAAGCCTGAGCGTCGATCTAGCACTATGCATTTTCTAGGAACTTTTTGGTAACTTGTTGCCAAAGGGGGAGAAAAATGTATAGATCACAGGCTTCGAGAGAGAGTGTTGCCTTTTTTTTCTCTCTTGCTTTATTTGGTGGTTTTTCGAACTTTGTTTGCTTTTGAGTGCTTGAGATACTATGTCATTGCTCGTGAGACATTGATGATCATGTGTTTGATCATAAGCTACACTTAATGCTTGGTGAATGCTATTATCTTATCTATCTTATGTGATCATTCACTATTCTTGGTGATGAGTGCATGTATTTCATTCTTATCATTTTAAGCGCTCCACCAAGATGTATGTGACATGGAAGAGTAACCCATGACTCTAACTCTTTATGCATTTGCAGTCCAAAGCAAATTTTAAATATGCACAAATTTAGGGGGAGCTCTTACTTGTCACATACTTCTCAAAGCGACGATATATTTCATGCTTATTATCATTTGTCGAAGCTTTGATCTATATGTTGTCATCAATTACCAAAAAGGGGGAGATTGAAAGTGCAACTATCCCTAGGTGGTTTTGGTAATTCATAACAACATATAGCTCATTGAGCTAATGCTATTCCAAGATGATTATTTCAGGAAAGCTCAATGATTGGCATGGCATGGATGGTGAAAGTGGAACCCTCAAAATGCTAAGGACAAAGGATTGGCTCAAGCTCAAAAGCTCAAGACTCTTCATTTTATATTTTAGTGATCCAAGATCACATTGAGTCTTTAGGAAAAGACAATACTATCAAGGAGGGATGAGGTGTTGCTTAATGAGCCTCTTGCTTCATGTGCTTAGTGATATGCTCCAAAACCCTCAACTACTTTCCCATATCCACATATGACCTAAACCCTAAACCAAACTTGGTCCTACCGATTCCTTCTATCCGGCGCCACCGAGTTTCACTTGTCATAAGCCACTGCCAAACCCTAGCAATTCGGTTCTACCGATAGGGATCTCGGTCTCACCGAGATGGGATTGCAAACTCTCTATTTCCCTTTTGTAACTTTTCGGTCTCACCGAAAGAGCGAATCGGTCCCACCAAGATTGCAATGTAAATTCAGTGTTTCCTTTTTGTAACTTTTCGGTCTCACCGAAAGAGCAAATCGGTCCCACCGAGTTTGCCTGACCAACTCTCTGGTTAGCTAATTACAAAAATCAGTCTCACCGAGTTTGTGTAATCGGTCTCACCGAGATTACGTTATGCCCAAACCCTAACCATATCGGTCCTACCAAGTTGCATGTCAGTCCCACCAAAAATCTCTAACAGTCACTAGGTTTACCTTTTCGGTCCGACCGAGTTTGTTTATTCGGTCCCACCGAGATTGGAAAACTATGTGTAATGGTTGGATTTTGTGTGGAGGCTATATATACCCCTCCACCTCCTCTTCATTCGTGGAGAGAGCCATCATAACACATACATAATTCCACCTCATATGTTCTGAGAGAGAACCACCTACTCATGTGTTGAGACCAAGATATTCCATTCCTACCATATGAATCTTGATCTCTAGCCTTCCCAAGTTGCTTTCCACTCAAACCTTCTTTCCACCCGATCCAAATCCTATGAGAGAGAGTTGAGTGTTGGGGAGACTATCATTTGAAGCACAAGAGCAAGGAGTTCATTACCTACACACCATTTGTTACTTCTTGGAGAGTGGTGTCTCCTAGATTGGCTAGGTGTCACTTGGGAGCCTCCGACAAGATTGTGGAGTTGAACCAAGGAGTTTGTAAGGGCAAGGAGATCGACTACTTCGTGAAGATCTACCGCTAGTGAGGCAAGTCCTTCGTGGGCGATGGCCATGGTGGGATAGACAAGGTTGCTTTTTCGTGGACCCTTTGTGGGTGGTTGCTTCTTCGTGGACCCTTCGTGGGTGGAGCCCTCCGTGGACTCGCGCAACCATTACCCTTTGTGGGTGGAGCCCTCCGTGGACTCGCGCAACCGTTACCCTTCGTGGGTTGAAGTCTCCATCAACGTGGATGTAGGATAGCACCACCTATCCGAACCATGGGAAAAACATCCGTGTCTCCAATTGCGTTTGAATTCTCCAAACCCTTCCCCTTACATTCTTGCAAGTTGCATGCTTTACTTTCCGCTGCCAATATACTCTTTGCATGCTTGCTTGAATTGTGTGATGATTGCTTGACTTGTCCTACAATAGCGAAAATCTGCCAAGAACTAAAATTGGGAAAAGGTTAAGTTTTTATTTGGTCAAGTAGTCTAATCACCCCCCTCTAGACATACTTTCAATCCTACACCCGCCCCTGGGGGGCAGCGGCCCCCTAGGGTTTCCAACCCTACGCGCCTTGGGCCCTTGTGGGGGGGGGGGGGGGCGCACCAGCCCACTAAGGGGCTGGTTCCCACCCAACTACAGCCCATTAGGTTTTTCGGGGCAGGTGGATCCTCCCGGTGGAACCCCGGAACCCCTTCGGTGGTCCCGGTACAATACCGATAAACCCAGAAACCTTTCCGGTGACTGAAACTGGACTTCCCATATATAAATCTTTACCTCTCGACCATTCCGAAACTCCTCGTGACGTCCGGGATCTCATCCGGGACTCCGAACAACATTGGTAACCGCATACATCTATTCCCTATAACCCTAGCGTCATCGTACCTTAAGTGTGTAGACCCTATGGGTTCGGGAGGCATGCAGACATGAGTGAGACATCTCTCCGGCCAATAGCCAACGGCGGGATCTGGATACCCATGTTGGCTCCCACATGCTCCATGATGATCTCATCGGATGAACCACAATGTCAAGGATTCAATCAATCCCATATACGATTCCCTTTGTCCTCCAGTATAGCACTTGCCCGAGATTCGATCGTCGGTATATCGATACCTTGTTCAATCTCGTTACGGCAAGTCTCTTTACTCGTTCCGTAACACATCATCCCGTGATCAACTCCTTGATCACACTGAGCTCATTATGATGATGTCCTACCGAGTGGGCCCAGAGATACCTCTCCGTCATACAGAGTGACAAATCCCAGTCTCGATTCGTGCCAACCCAACAGATACTTTTGGGGATACCCGCAGTGTACCTTTATAGCCACCTAGTTATGTTGTGACGTTTGGCACACCCAAAGTATTCCTACGGTATCCGGGAGTTGCACAATCTCATGGTCTAAGGAAAAAGATACTTATCATTAGAAAAGCTTTAGCAGACGAACTACACGATCTTGTGCTATGCTTAGGATTGAGTCTTGTCCATCACATCATTCTCCTAATGATGTGATCCCGTTATCAATGACATCCAATGTCCATGGTTAGGAAAACGTAACCATCTATTGATCAACGAGCTAGTCAACTAGAGGCTCGCTAGGGACATGTTGTGGTCTATGTATTCACACATGTATTACGATTTCCGGATAACACAATTATAGCATGAACAATAGACAATTATCATGAACAAGGAAATATAATAATAACCATTTTATTATTGCCTCTAGGGCATATTTCGAACAATGGTTATCCTGTTTTTTGAATTATCCATGCAATAATAAATGTCCTGAAAATAAAAGCCTTCGGAATGTCCTGAAAATTTAGTATGATTTTTTTCCAGAATATTTAAGAATTTTTGGCACTCAAGACAGCCAGGGGGTGCACATGTGAGCGATAAGCTCACATGGCGCGCCCACCCCCTGGGTGCGCCATGCAAGCTTGTGGGCCCCATAGGTACCCACTCACTTATTCGTCATGCCCACAACCTTGTTTCCCCTCCAGAAAAAATCATACTTGCTCTCACTCCCGTGTTCTTGCTCATTTTCATGAGATTTTTGATCTCTTTGCTCGGAGCTCCGTTTTCGAAACTGTTCGGAGGAATTGCTCCTTGCTATGTGACTCCTCCATTGGCCCAATTATTTTTTGTGCTAGTGCTTTATGTTTTACAAATGTTGCTACTGTTGGTGACCATGTATATGATCTTGGATGTTGAATTTGCTTGGTTCAAAGTAGTTTTGATGCATGATATATCCTGTAGACACTTGTGGGAGTAGTTGCTATCAATTTTGTTGAGTTTCATTCACTTTTATTTGGGGGACTACAAATTTTAGAAATTTTCAAAAAGAGAAAATGATGAGGAGAATGTTCTCCGGGGGTTCTTCAAGCAAGATCTCTCCAAGGCCTGCTATTTGCGAACCCGATCTTGATCCCTCTTGGGATGCCATTGTGAAAGCGTGTGAATGGCCGTCAGATGCCTTCATGATTAATGTCGCATCAAGGAAGAATTTGATATGTACGTACACAATGTTGGGTTGACGAAGTTCTTATCAGATAAGTTCCCACAACATCGTGATCTTATTGATTCCTTTGTGCGGAAATCCAAGTATGTGTCTCACCTTTCTTCCCATGATGTTATTTTCAATCTATATGAGAATTCCTATCACATGAGTGTTCAAGAATTTTGAATTCCTTGTAGAGTTCCCTTTTGGTGTACTTGGCTTGAACCTAAAAAATCTGACTGTAATGAATTTCTTATGAGTATTACCCGAGGTGAAACTAGAGGCATAATGCAAGCTAGAATTGGAAGTATTCATTTTCCAACCATTCATTATTTTTCTCTATTCATAGGAAGATGCATAAATGGTAAACATGACCTCCGTACCCTTTGCGCTCCTGATTTAAGCATTCTTAAAAGTGTTGTACTATGTGATAGAAATTTTAATTTTGGGGCCATCATTGCATGTCGCATAAATAAAAATTCTTTTGATGGTGATCTCTATGGTGGAATTTACGCCACTCGCTTGGCTGCTTATCTTGAAATACCTATTAAAGAAAACGACCTTCAATTGCCTGCTAGTTATCTTGATTATGATGCTATGGTCAGTCATCCGTTTCTTGAAAGGGAAGATCCATCAAAAGGAAGAAGAAGAAGCAGGGGGCGCCGGAGTGCCACCAGGGCAAGGATCGTGACGGGGATCCACATCAACAATGTTTGCTACTGTCAACACCAACTTTCTCCCCCTCTATGCAGCGGTGTAACATCCCTTCTCCCTGCTGTAATCTCTACTTAAACATGGTGCTCAACTCCATATATTATTTCCCAATGATCTATGGTTATCCTATGATGTTTGAGTAGATTCGTTTTGTCTTGTGGGCTAATCATGATCTTGGTTGGTATGATTGTATATTTTATTTATGGTGCTATCCTATGGTGCCCTCCGTGTTGTGCAAACGGAGGGGCCCCTACTGTAGGGTGTTGCAATATGTTCATGGTTTGCTTATTGTCGGTGTTGCGGGGGTGACAGCAGCCTAAATGTGGATAAGTGGGTTATGGCGTATGGGAGTAAAGAGGACTTGATACTTAATGCTATGGTTGGGTTTCACGACCTTAATGATCTTTAGTAGTTGCAGATACTTGCAATTTATTTTTTGTTTTTATTCTTGCAAAGTACTCATAGTTTTATTCTAGGAAAATAGTTTCATACTTGTTCTAGGTAAAGCAAACGTCAAGTGTGCACAGAGTTGTATCGGTGGTCGATAGAACTGGAGGGAATATTTTTTCTACCTTTAGCTCCTCATTGGGTTCGACACTCTTATTTATCGAAGAAGGCTACAAACGATCCCCTATACTTGTGGGTTATCAAGACTTTTTCTTGCGCCGTTGCGAAGGAGCAATAGCGTGGGGTGAATATTCTCGTGTGTGCTTGTTTTCTTTATCACTAAGTAGTTTTTATTTTCTATTCTAAGTTGTTCTCTATCTTTAGTTATGGATATGGAACACAAAACACCAAAAAATTTAGTGGTACATGCTACTCGTGGAGATGGGGAACCTCCTAAAACCCCCGGCACTCATTTTGTGAAAAATAGTATGCTATCCTCAAATATTGCTATGATAATTATAAATGCAATTACGATATTGATGTATTTATTGAGAATGTCTTCGCTGTCCAAGAAGAGACTAATATTTTGTAGGAGTCTATGGAAGAAGAAATTGATGGAACTGTGAGCTCATTGGATGAAAAAGATGATTAGGAGAGCGAAGAACAAAAGGGGGACAAGTGGATTAGCTACCCGTGTCCACCGTCTAATGAGGGTAACTCTTCAACTCATACATTTGTTTAATGTCCCTTCGTTCTTACCGAAGGATGAATGCTATGATAATTGCTATGATCTCGTTGATTCATTTGAAATATCCCTTTTTGATGAACTTGATGCTTGCTATGATTATGGCCAAGATGCCAATATGAATTATGCTTATGGAGATGAACTTTCTATAGTTCCTTATGTTAAGAATAAAATTGTTCTATTGCATCCACACATGATAGTCCTATTACCTTGTTGAATTCTCCAAACTACACTATATCTGAGAAATTTGCACTTATTAAGGATTACATTGATCGGTTGCCTTTTACCGTTGCACATGATGATTTTGATGAATATAATATGCATGTGCTTGCTGCTCGTACTTGCAATTATTATGAGAGAGGAACTACATCTCCGCCTCTCTAGGTTTCCAACACGATAGAATTGCAAGAAACTGCTTATGCTATGTATTGGCCTTTACTTGATGTGCATGAATTGTTCTTGTATGACATGCCCATGCATAGGAAGAGAGTTAGACTTTGTCATTGCATGATATATGTTGCTTTGTGCTCACTACTAAATGCCAATCATTAATTAAAATTGGCTTTGATATACCTTGGGATCCGGGTGGATCCACTACTTGAGCACTTTATGCCTAGCTTAATGGCTTTAAAGAAATCGCTGCAAGGGAGACAACCCAGAAGTTTTAGAGAGTCATTTATTTCTTTTGAGTGCTTTTATAAAGTTTAAAAACAAAAAAATATATAGGGGAACTTAAAACTTCTCGACAAAAGATAAGCGATTGAAAGTTATGCATTAGAGAAGTGAGGGTCGACCTTGAACACTTGTGTTCATGCTCATGGAAACAATGTAGAATTTTTCATGAAGATTCTCACAAAAATAATTATCCCGTTGTCAGGGGATGAACCCTGGGCAGGCAACGAAACCCGGATCCTTTTCAAAAACATCGGAGCCGGCATCGCCCCTCAATCCAGCTTGAACTTGGCCGGGTTGCCTCAACCTGGCCAAGACCGCAACATGGCTAGGCCAACTAGCGCATGCCGGCTGAACCCGAAAAACCAAGGCTTCTCCAACAAGCCAGCGCCCTCATGGCGTCTTCCTCAACCCGGCCATGGGTCAGCTCCCATCCCATCCAAGGCATATGATGGAACAAGTCCTTGTAGAGGGCATGAGCATGGCTACAGTGGCCCACCAACCCCGCTGACCGACAGGGGCATGGCTATATTGGACCACCTACTTCACTGACCGGGGCCGGCGTGGCAACAGTGCCCCCCTCGTCCTGCTGACACAGTCCGATGGACACCAGGCGGGGCTCCACTGTAGCCGAGCCGGCCCAACCACTCCGTGACGCACAACAAGACGGAGAATAGTGCCCCCTGGCGCACGGGGCCCGTGCCTGGAGAACCCCACGAATCCTGGTACCCGGCGGGCCCCAACTCTGGCTTACCAGACACTAACATCCCGGCTCCAATCTATGTAACTTTACCATTGTACCCCTGGGGGCTTGACCTATAAAACCCCCCAGGAGGCCTCCATGCACGGGACCATAAGTAGAACACACACATACACAAGGAGAAGGAGCAGCCTAAGCCTTGGCATGTCTTCCTTCCTCCCCCAAACAGCTCTAGGAGCAACTCTGTTCTACTGCACATATAAACCACTCTCGGCAGGACTAGGGGTGTTGTCTGGAGAGCCCCGAACCTGGGTATGTCTTGCGTCCCATGCTCGCTCATGCCGATCTTGCCTCTAGAGCCCACCAGTGCCCTGGAGCCTGTCCCTCTCTTCAGCCATCCCTTGGCATCTGCTGTGCGCCCGCAACGATAGTTGGCACCCACCATGGGGCCGCTCGAGGTCCCGCCGGAGACATGTTTCAGATGGGGCCCCTCACTGATTTTGACAAGCCCGTCGCGCTGGCGACCGACGACATCGACGCGCTCACCGCCTCCTTCGCCGCGCTGCGCATCTCTGACGCGCCCGCCGTCTACGAGTACCTTAGTGGGGTGCTCGACGTTTCTGACTCACCTGTCCCCCTCGGCGATGACGTCTTCGCCGGGGCGGCTGATCTCTGTGTCCGGGTGGAGCTCTTAGCCACCGATACCGGATCCTCCTCGTTCAGTGCCACCAGCGAGGCTGCCGAGGCCAAGGCCACAGCGGATCCAACGCGCCCAACCTGCTGCGCACCATGATGCAGACCCTCCGTGTCCCCATCGCCATTGACGTCAACACCACCAACGCCGCCGAGGCCCTGGCTCAGCTTGAGGAGGAGTGCAAGAAATGGTGCGTGGACAGGAGATACATTTGTGATAGATTGAAATAATAGATCGCAAATAAAATAAAGTGCAGCAATTTTTTTTTGGATTTTTGGTTTAATAGATCTAAAAATAAAAGCAAATAAAAAGGTAGATCGCAAAGGCAAATATATGAGAAAGAAGATCCGGGGCCGTAGGTTTCACTAGTGGCTTCTCTCGAGAAAAATAGCAAACGGTGGGTGAACAAATTACTGTTGGGAAATTGATAGAACCACAAATAATTATGGCAATATCCAGGCAATGATCATTACATAGGCATCACGTCCAAAATTAGTAGACCGACTCCTGCCTGCATCTACTACTATGACTCCACACATCGACTTCTATCCAGCATGCATCTAGTGTATTAAGTTCATGGAAAAACGGAGTAATGCAATAAGAATGATAACATGATGTAGACAAGATCCGTTTATCTATGGCGGTAGATATATATCCCATCTTTTTATCCTTAGTAGCAACGATACATACGTGTCGGTTCCCTTTTTGTCACTGGGATCAAGCACTGTAAGATCGAACCCACTACTGGGCACCTCTTGCCATTGCAAGATAAATAGATCAAGTTGGCCAAACAGAACCCAAATATCGAAGAAGAAATATGAGGCTATAAGAGACCATGCATAAAAGAGATCAAAGAAACTCAAATACTTTCATGGATATAAAAAGACAGATCTGATCATAAACTCAAAGTTCATCGATTCCAACAAACACACCACAAAAGGGTTACATGATATGGATCTCCAAGAGACCATTGTATTGAGAATCAAGAGACAGAGAGATGAATCCATCTAGCTACTAACTATGGACCCGAAGGTCTACAAAGAACTACTCACGCATCATTGGAGAGGCACCAATGGAAGTGGTGAACCCCTACGTGATGGTGTCTAGATTGGATCTGGTGGTTCTGGACTCTGCGGCGGCTGGATGAATATTTTGTCGACTCCTCTACGGTTTTGGGAATATTGGGGTATTTATAGAGCAAAGAGGCGGTCCGGGGGGCACCTGAGGTGGGCACAACCCACCAGGGCGCGCCTGGGCCTCTTGGCGCGCCCTGGTGGGTTGTCCCCTCCTCAGGACTCCCCCCATGTGCAACCAGGGCCGGGTTGCCAAATGGGCCATCGAGCTAGCCGGTCACAACATCCTCTACGAGCCCCGCACGACGATCAAGTCTCAAGCCCTGGCTAACTTCCTCATCGACTAGACGGAGACCCAATACCCACCGCTGCCGCAAGATTCATCACATTGGCACATGCACTTCGACGGCTCCAAGATGCACTCCGGCTTGGGGGCCGACATATCGTGTTGTCTTCCCCGAAGGGCGATCGGCTCTAGTACGCGCTCCAGATCCACTTCGCCGCCTCCAACAACATTGCCGAATATGAAGCCCTTGTGCATGGCCTTTGGCTTGTCAAGGAACTCGGCATCCGGCACATCTTGTGCTACGGCGACTCAGACCTGGTGGTACAGCAGTGTTTCAGTGAGTGGGACACCAACATGGCCAGCTACCGCTTCCTAGTCCAGCAGCTCTCTGGCTTTTTCAATGGTTGCGAGTTCCTCCATGTCCCACGCGCGGAAAATGAAGCCGCCGACGCGCTAGCCAAGATTGGCTCATCCCGACAGGCCATACCATCCGGCGTCTCCCTCGAGCATTTGCACAAGCCGTCCGTCAAGACATCTCTAGATTCCGGGTCCACCTTCTTCTCGAATGACCCTGCAGCGCCCCTCCCCAACTCAAACCCGGCGGCTGCTAGTCGAGGCTCGGGGGTTGCCGTCTCCAACCCGATCTCGGGGACTGCTGATCCCGGCCTGGGGGCTGTCGTGCTCGATCTGGCCGCTATCGTCCCTGACTCGGCTCTAGGGGCCACTGATCCTGGCCCGGGGACTGTCGATCCCAGCCCGGGGGCTGCCGCCTCTGGCTCAGGGGCTGCCGCCCAGAACCCATCTCGGTGGCCGTCTTCACCGCAATGACGGCCCCGTCATGGGCCCAGCCGATCTTAGCGTTCCTGGAGAACGGAGTGCTCCCCATGGACAAGACCAAGGCCCGGCAAGTGCAACACCGGGCGTCTGCTTACAAAATCATCAACAACGAGCTCGTCAAGCGCAGCGTGACAGGCATTTTCCAGCATTGTGTCGAGTAGGAAAAGGGCATAGAGATCCTCCTCAACATACACCAGGGTGAGTGTGGGCACCACGCCGCCTCCAGGTCCCTGGTGGCCAAGGCCTTCCGCCATGGTTTCTACTGGCCCACACCCCTCAAAGACGCCGAGTTGCTTGTCCTCAAGTGTGAGGGATGCCAATGCTTTAGCAAGCGCATCCACCAGCTGGCTTCAGCCCTGCAGACCATCCCAATCACCTGGCCCTTCGAGGTCTGGGGACTGGACATGGTGGTACCCTTCAAGACTGCTCGAGGCGGCATGACACATTTGCTGGTAGCAGTCGACAAGTTCACCAAGTGGATCGAGGCGCAGCCGATCAAGAATCTGGACGGGCCAACAGTCGTCCAGTTCGTCAAAGACATCGCGATACGCTACGGCATCCCACACAACATCATCACGGACAACGGCACCAACTTTGCCAAAGGCGCTTTGGCGCAATACTACTCCATCTTCGGCATCTGATGTCTACTACACAACCTTCTTCTTGTATATGTTGTTGGGCCTCCAAGTGCAGAGGTTTGTAGGACAGTAGCAAATTTCCCTCAAGAGGATGACCTAAGGTTTATCAATCCGTGGGAGGCATAGGATGAAGATGGTCTCTCTCAAACAACCCTGCAACCAAATAACAAAGAGTCTCATGTGTCCCCAACACACCCAATACAATGGTAAATTGTATAGGTGCACTAGTTCGGCGAAGAGATGGTGATACAAGTGCAATATGCATGGTAGATTAGGTTTTTGGAATCTGAAAATATAAAAACAGCAAGGTAGTAAGTGATAAAAGTGAGCACAAACGCTATTGCAATGCTAGGAAACAAGGCCTAGGGTTCATACTTTCACTAGTGCAAGTTCTCTCAACAATAATAACATAGGTGGATCATATAACTATCCCTCAACATGCAACAAAGAGTCACTCCAAAGTCACTAATAGCAGAGAACAAACGACGAGATTATTGTCGGGTACGAAACCACCTCAACGTTATTCTTTCTGATCGATCTATTCAAGAGTCTGTAGTAAAATAACACGAAGATATTCTTTTCTGTTCAATATATCATAGAGTTCGTACTAGAATAACACCTTAAGACACAAATTAACTAAAACCCTAATGTCAACAAGATACTACAATGCCACCTCAAGTATCCATGGGCATGATTATACGATATGCATCACACAATATCAGATTCATCTATTCAACCAACACAAAGAACTTCAAAGAGTGCCCCAAAGTTTCTACCGGAGAGTCAAGATGAAAACGTGTGCCAACCCCTATGCATAAGTTCACGAGGTCATGGAACTCGCAAGTTGATCACCAAAACATACATCAAGTGGATCGCATGATATCCCATTGTCATCACAGATAAGCACGTGCAAGACATACATCAAGTGTTCTCAAATCCTTAAAGACTCAATCCGATAAGATAACTTCAAAGGGAAAACTCGATCCATTACAATAGAGTAGAGGGGGAGAAACATCATAAGATCCAAATATAATAGAAAAGCTCGCGATACATCAAGATCATGCCACCTCAAGAACATGAGAGAGAGAGAGATCAAACACATAGCTATTGGTACATACCCTCAGCCCCGAGGGTGAACTACTCCCTCCTCGTCATGGAGAGCATCGGGATGATGAAGATGGCCACTGGAGAGGGATTCCCCCCTCCGGCAGGGTACCGGAACGGGCCTAGATTGGTTTTCGGTGGCTACAGAGGCTTCTGGCGGCGGAACTCCCGATCTATTCTGTTCTCTGATGTTTTTAGGGTATATGGACATATATAGGCGAAAGAAGTCGAACAGGGGAGCCACGAGGGGCCCATGAGGGTGGGGGGCACACCCAGGGGGGTAGGGCGCGCCTTCCAGCCTCGTGGCTTCCTCGAAGCTTCCCTGACGTCTACTCCAAGTCTCCTGGATTGCTTCCGTTCCAAAAATAACTCTCCCGAAGGTTTCATTCTGTTTGGACTCCGTTTGATATTCCTTTTCTTCGAAACACTGAAATAGGCAAAAAACAACAATTTGGGTTGGGCCTCTGGTTAATAGGTTAGTCCCAAAAATAATATAAAAGTGTATAATAAAGCCCATAAACATCCAAAACGGGTAATATAATAGCATGGAACAATAAAAAATTATAGATACATTGGAGACGTATCAAGCATCCCCAAGCTTAATTCCTGCTCGTCCTCGAGTAGGTAAATGATAAAAACAGAATTTTTGATGTGGAATGCTTTCTAGAATATTCTTCAATGTATTTTTCTCTATCATGGCATGAATGTTCAGATCCGAAAGATTCAATATAAAAGTTTATTGTTGACATAAAAATAATAATACTCCAAGTATGCTAATCAAGCAATTATGTCTTATCAAAATACCATAGCCAAAGAAAACTTATCCCTACAAAGTCATATAGTTTGGCCATGCTTCATTTTTGTCACAAAATGCTCTCATCATGCACAACCCCGATGACAAGCCAAGAAATTGTTTCATACTTAGCCTTTTCAAACTCTTTCAACTTCTATGCAATATATGAGCGCGAGCCATGGACATAGCACTATGGGTGGAATAGAATATGATGATTGAGGTTGTGTGAGAAGACAAAAAAGGGAGAAAGTCTCACATTGACGTGGATAATCAATGGGCTATGGAGATGCCCATCGATTGATGTCAATGCAAGAAGTAGGGATTGCCATGCAACGGATGCACCGGAGCTATAAATATATGAAAGCTCATCAAAGAAACTAAGTGGGTGTGCATCGAACTCACTTTCTCACAAAGACCTAGGGCATTTGAGGAAGCCCATCATTGGAATATACAAGCCAAGTTCTATAATGAAAAATTCCCACTAGTATATGAAAGTGACAAAATAAGAGACTCTCTATCATGAAGATCATGGTGCTACTTTGAAGCACAAGTGTGGAAAAAGGATAGTAACATCGTCCCTTCTCTCATTTATTTTTATTTTATTTATTTTTTATATGGTCCTTCTTTCTTTTTTTTCATTTGGCCTCTTTTCTTTCTCTTTTTGTCTGGAGTCTCACCCCGACTTGTGGGGGAATCATAGTCTCCATCACCCTTTCCTCACATGGGACAATGCTCTAATGATGATCATCACACTTTTATTTTTTTACAACTCAAGAATTACAACTCAATACTTAGAACAAAATATGACTCTATGTGAATGCCTCCGGCGGTGTACCGGGATTGTGATGAATCAAGAGTGACATGCATGAAAAAATTATGAACGGTGGCTTTGCCACAAATACGATGTCAACTACATGATCATGCAAAGCAATATGACAATGATGATGCGTGTCATAATAAATGGAACGGCGGAAAGTTGCATGGCAATATATCTCGGAATGGCTATGGAAATGCCATAATAGGTAGGTATGGTGGCTATTTTGAGGAAGATATAAGGAGGCTTATGTGTGATAGAGCGTATCATATCACGGGGTTTGGAAGCACCGGTGAAGTTTGCACCAACTCTCAACGTGAGAAAGGGCAATGCATGGTACCGAAGAGGCTAGCAATGGTGGAAGGGTGAGAGTGCGTATAATCCATGGACTCAACATTAGTCATAAAGAACTCACATACTTATTGCAAAAATCTAAAAGTCATCAAAACCAAGCACTACGCGCATGCTCCTAGGGGGATAGATTGGTAGGAAAAGACCATCGCTCGTCCCCAACCACCACTCATAAGGAAAGCAATCAAAGAACACCCCATGCTTCAAATTTCTCACATAACGTTCACCATACGTGCATGATACGAGACTTGCCAACTTCAACACAAGTATTCATCAATTTCACAATTACTCAACTAGCTTACTTCTAATATTACCACCTTTATATCTCAAAACCATCTATCAAGCATCCAACTTCTCTTAGCATTTAAAATTTATAACCAAAGTGAATTACCATGCTGTTCTAAAGGACTCTCAAAATGATATAAGTGAAGCATGAGAGATCAATTATTTCTATAAAGTATAACCACCGCCGTGCTCTAAAAGATATAAGCGAAGCACTAGAGCAAAAAACTATATAGCTCAAAAGATATAAGTGAAGCACATAGAGTAATCTAATAAATTCCAATTCATGTGTGTCTCACCCAAAAGGTGTGTACAGCAAGGATGATTGTGGTAAACTAAAAAGCAAAGACTCAAATCATACAAGACGCTCCAAGCAAAACACATATCATGTGGCGAATAAAAATATAGCTCCAAGTAAAGTTAACGATAGACGAAGACGAAAGAGGGGATGCCTTCCGGGGCATCCCCAAGCTTAGGCTTTTTGGTGTCCTTGGATTTTACCTTGGGGTGCCTTGGGCATCCCCAAGCTTATGCTCTTGCCACTCCTTATTCCATAGTCCATCGAATCTTTACCCAAAACTTGAAAACTTCACAACACAAAACTTAACAGAGAACTCGTAAGCTCCGTTAGTATAAGAAAATAAATCACCACTTTTGGTACTGTTGTTAACTCATTCTAAATTCATATTGGTGTAATATATACTGTATTCCAACTTCTCTATGGTTCATACCCTCCGATACTACTCATAGATTCATCAAAATAAGCAAACAACACACGAAAAACAGAATCTGTCAAAAACAGAACAGTTTGTAGTAATCTCTAGGTTTCAAATACTTATGGAACCCCAAAAATTATAAACTAAATTGATGGACGTGAGGACTTTATCTATTAATCATCTTCAAAAATAATTAACCAAATATCACTCTCCATTAAAAAATGGCAGCTAATCTCGTGAGCGCAAAAGTTTCTGTTTTTTACAGCAAGATCGCGAAGACTTTCCCCAAGTCTTCCCAAAGGTTCTACTTGGCACAAACACTAATTAAAAGCATAAAACCACATCTAAACAGAGGCTAGATGGATTACTTATTACTAAACAGAATCAAAAATCAAGAAATACAAATAAAATTGGGTTGCCTCCCAACAAGCGCTATCGTTTAACGCCCCTAGCTAGGCATGATGATTTCGATGATGCTCACATAAAAGATAAGAATTAAAACATAAAGAGAGCATCATGAAGAATATGACTAGCACATTTAAGTCTAACCCACTTCCTATGCATAGGTATTTTGTGATCAAACAATTTATGGGAACAATAATCAACTAGTATAGGAAGGCAAAACAAGCATAACTTTAAAACTTTAAGCACATAGAGAGGAAACTTGATATTATTGCAAGTCCTACAAGCATATATTCCTCCCTCATAATAATTTTCAGTAGCATCATGAATGAATTCAACAATATAGCCATCACATAGATCATTCTTTTCATGATCTACAAGCATAGAAAATTTACTACTCTCCACATAAGCAAAATTCTTCTCATTCGGAATAGTCGGAGTATCATAAGAAACTTGAATACTATAAATTGTTTCCACATTAAAAGAGTAATGTTCAGAAAAAGGGTAATCATAATCATGACAAGTTTTATAAGTATAATCATCACTACTTTTTATAGTATACGTGTTATCACAATAATCATCATAAGTAGCAACTTTGTTCTTATCATAATCAATTGAAACCTCTTCCAAGATAGTGGAATCATTACTAAATAAAGTCATGACCCCTCCAAATCCACTTTCATAATTATCAAATAAGATTCAACATCCTCCAAAATAGTGGGATCATTACTTCCTAAAGTTTACACTCTTCCAAACCCACTTTCATCAATATAATCATCATAAGTAGGAGGCATGCTATCATCATAATAAATTTGCATATCAAAACTTGGGAGACTAAAAATATCATATTCATTAAGCATAGCTTCCCCAAGCTTGGGACTAACATTAATTGCAGCAAATACATTCTCAAACATGTCATTCTCATCAAACATAGCATCCCCAAGCTTGGCACTTTTCATATCATAAGCATAATCACTCTCATCATTAATAGTATGGATAGCACCAATAGTATAACAATTATCATCATCACAATGAGTAATAGGAGCAACATCATTTGGGAGGGATACATTTTTACCTTTGCTTCTCCGTCTTTTCTTTTTCTTCTTCACATCATGTGTGGGTTTAATCCTCTTTTCGGAGCTCCTTATTGATGAGATTGGTTGAATAGAAGGCTCCTCCTCGTTACCTGATTCATCATAAGAAATAATAGGAGGATATTGGGAAGACTATTCCCTTTCATTAGTATTCTCTTCATCCTCTGTTTGTTTTGTTTTCTTTATGTAATTGGCAATGTAAGGATTTTCAATGCAATTCACTGCACAATACATAAGAATTTCTTCTAGATCAATATCGAGGAATTTCTCAAGGTTATATTCTGGAATATGCTTAGTTTTACGTTTCATTTCTTCATAACCCAAAAGCAAACTAAGTTCATTATGATGTACAAGGGAAATCAAATCATCACAATTTTTGGACACGATACAATCATGAAACAATTTGCATTTGAGATTTAAATGACCATGTTCATTGCAAAGTTCACAAGTATGGTGAAGAAATTTTAAATTTTCAGCACAAACATCTAGCCTTTCTTGTAACCATTTAGTTTCTAAATACTTATACCTCTTGCAAAATCTATCTTCCCTATTTAGTGTGTACTTGCAAACTCTATGCACTCCACAAAAGTTGACATGCTTATAAGAGACATTTTCATCATGACTGGTGCAATCATCATTAGTACTATGGATATTCAAGGAGTTCATACTAACAACATTGCAATAATGCTCATCATTCAAAGATTTAGTGCCAAACATTTTATAGACTTCTTCTTCTAGCATTTGAGCACAATTTTCCTTTCCATCATTCTCACGAAAGATATTAAAATGATGAAGCGTATGAGGCAAACTCAATTCCATTTTTTAGTTTTCTTTTATAAACTAAACTAGTGCTAGAACAAGAAACAAAAATATTCAATTGCAAGATCTAAAGATATACCTCCAAGAGCTAACCTCCCCGGCAACGACACCGGAAAAGAGCTTGATGTCTACTACACAACCTTCTTATTTTAGACGTTGTTGGGCCTCCAAGTGCAGAGGTTTGTAGGATAGTAGCAAATTTCCCTCAAGTGGATGACCTAAGGTTTATCAATCTGTGGGAGGCGTAGGATGAAGATGGTCTCTCTCAAACAACCCTGCAACCAAATAACAAAGAGTCTCTTGTGTCCCCAACACACCCAATACAATGGTAAATTGTATAGGTGCACTAGCTCGGCGAAGAGATGGTGATACAAGTGCAATATGGATGGTAGATATAGGTTTTTGTAATCTGAAAATATAAAAACAGCAAGGTAGCAAGTGATTAAAGTGAGCACAAACACTATTGCAATGCTAGGAGACAAGGCCTAGGGTTCATACTTTCACTAGTGCAAGTTCTCTCAACAATAATAACATAGTTGGATCATATAACTATCCCTCAACATGCAACAAAGAGTCACTCCAAAGTCACTAATAGCGGAGAACAAACGAAGAGATTATTGTAGGGTACGAAACCACCTCAAAGTTATTCTTACTGATCGATCTATTCAAGAGTCTATAGAAAAATAACACGAAGCTATTCTTTTCCGTTCAATCTATCATAGAGTTCGTACTAGAATAACACCTTAAGACAAAAATCAACCAAAACCCTAATGTCACCTAGATACTCCAATGTCACCTCAAGTATCCATGGGCATGATTATACGATATGCATCACACAATCTTAGATTCATCTATTCAACCAACACAAAGAACTTCAAAGAGTGCCCCAAAGTTTCTACTGGAGAGTCAAGACGAAAACGTGTGCCAACCCCTATGCATAAGTTCACGAGGTCACAGAACTCGCAAGTTGATCACAAAAACATACATCAAGTGGATCACATGATATCCCATTGTCACCACAGATAAGCACGTGCAAGACATACATCAAGTGTCCTCAAATCCTTAAAGACTCAATCCGATAAGATAACTTCAAAGGGAAAACTCAATCCATTACAAGAGAGTAGAGGGGGAGAAACATCATAAGATCCAACTATAATAGCAAAGCTCGCGATACATCAAGATCATGCCACCTCAAGAACACGAGAGAGAGAGAGAGATCAAACACATAGCTACTAGTACATACCCTCAGCCCCAAGGGTGAACTACTCCCTCCTCGTCATGGAGAGCGCCGGGATGATGAAGATGGCCACAGGAGAGGGATCCCCCCCCCCCTCAGGCAAGGTGCCAGAATGGGTCTAGATTGGTTTTCGGTGGCTACAGAGGCTTCTGGCAGTGGAACTCTCGATCTATTCTGTTCTCTCATGTTTTAGGGTATATGGACATATATAGGCGAAAGAAGTTGGTCAGGGGAGCCACGAGGGGCCCACGAGGGTGGGGGCACGCCCAGGGGGGTAGGGCGCGCCTCCCTGCCTCATGGCTTCCTCGAAACTTCCCTGGCGTCTACTTCAAGTCTCCTGGATTGCTTCCGTTCCAAAAATAACTCTCCCGAAGGTTTCATTCCGTTTGGACTCCGTTTGTCATTCCTTTTCTTTGAAACACTGAAATAGGCAAAAAACAACAATTTGGGCTAGGCCTCGGGTTAATAGGTTAGTCCCAAAAATAATATAAAAGTGTATAATAAAGCCCATAAACATCCAAAACGGGTAATATAATAGCATGGAACAATAAAAAATTATAGATACGTTGGAGACGTATCAGCATCCGCCTCGACTTGGCCTCCGTGGCCCATCCTCAGTCCAACGGCCAGGTTGAGTGGGCTAACAATCGCATCATGTCCACCATCAAACCACGGCTTAACGAGCCCCTCGTCCGTTCACCCAGCAGCTGGCTTGATGAGCTGCTGGCCGTCCTCTGGAGTCTCCGCACAATGCCAAACCGGTCGACCGGGTTAACCCCGTTCTTCCTCGTCTACGGGGGAAGCCATCATCCCGATTGACATCGAGTTCGACTTGCCGTGAGTCATCATGTACACAGAAGCCCAGGCCAAGGAAGCCCGTGAAGACGGCGTGGACCTACTCGAAGAAGCATGCCCTTTGGCCCTCAGCTGATCCACCATCTATCAACAAGGTCTGAGGCATTACCACAATAAGAAGATCAAGCCCCTCGCATTCTGCGAGGTAGACCTCGTTCTTCGTCTTGTCCAGCAGCAAGCTGGCTAGCACAAGTTGGCCTCCCCGTGGGAGGGCCCCTTCATCGTCAGCGAAGCCTTGTGTGACCGCAACGCCTACTACCTCATCAATGCCCGCAAGCCGAACAAACGCAAGAGGGACACCGTCGGTGAAGAAACAAGCCGACCCTGGAATGCAGAGCTCATACACCCATTTTACAGTTAGCCGCATGCACGTATGTATCACTACCTTTTATAATCATATGAAAACCTATGGGACCCCTGAACGACGCTCGGGCGCTGCCTCTTTATGCCAAGTTGTTGTGTTCTTCACACCCTTGTAAATTCTCTTAAAACCTCCACTGCCGGGATGACTCACTCAACCCGGGGGATGGCCGGCTTGACCACCACCAGCCGCCCTCCTTAGCACCTTCCGGCATGTTCGGGTTGCCGAGGCCCTCCACTTCGCCCGACTCCACAATCCGGCTTCGGCTGTCAGCCGACAAGAACTACAGGCCAAAGCACCAACATGCTGCGAAACACTAAGTTGGATCCGCCGGATTGGCCAACCCAGTCCTACCGCACTAAGTTGCTGCACGACCGACTACTCGCCTGCCGGCTCCGCTCACTGCCGCCAGCCGGCCCAGTGGGTGTTTCGCTCGCGCTCAACGTTCGAAGGGCCTAAGTACCGCACGCTCTTTCCAAGGGCCAAACTCCTTGTCACAGTCCATAACCCGACTGTTCAACTCACCGGGGGGAGGTCCAAAGAAGGAGCAAGCGAGAAAATGACTTAGAGAACAAAGAAAAAAGGCACAAACATTCAAAAAGATATTACATTATGACAAAATGGGCCCAAGGACAAAAGTTCATTACATTCACCAACACCCCAGTGGGTGGGTGGACCTGCTACTTAACGGAAATGCTAAAAAGATAAACAGGACGGCTTCGGCTTCAGACGGCTCCCACGTCGGGTTGCGCAGCCGCCGGCTCCTCCTCAGTGGTCTCCGGGTCCATCGAAATGCCGGTGTCGTCCAACCCAGCATCCTCGTCTGTGTAAGGACCTGACTCCTTGGAGCTGCCCTATGGGTCATCTAGCAGCAGGCCGAAGTCACCTGGAGGCACCACCGCGCCATCGTCCGCTCGTTCCAGCCGGAACTCGTCGTGCAGCACGAACCCGGCTATGCAGCTGGCCCTGGCGGCGATCCGTCCCGCCTCCGCTCGTTGGCTCATCAACTGGTCCAGCGCCAAGTCCAGGTACCAGGACATGACGAACCTTAGCGCCATTTCGGCACTGGCAGGGGCGGAAAAACGCGCCACACTTGAAGCTACGCCGGCCCGGCCTCCAGCCACCGTGTTAGGCGTGTGAAGCTTTGGGCCTTAATGGCGCCAAGCCAGAGGGCCGCCATCATCCCCACACTGGCAGCGGAGACTTGCGCCATCTGCTCGCCCAAGACCTATAGGCGGGCCTCGGTGGCGCTGCCGATCTCCGGAAAGGTCTAGGCGACGTTCGGGTCAAGCCGAGCGCCCGAGTCCCCTGGCGACCGTTGAACGCGAACGGCCTCCTCCGCCGTCTCCGAAAAGTGCCCTGCTAAGAAGAAAAGCAACACGGTCAACAACAAAATAAGCAAAGCCGGCTTCTTGACCCGGCGAAATCAATTAATAAGCACTTACTAGCGAAGGCCTCATCCAGGTGCTGCACCTCGAGCAACGTACCATGCCGCTCCAAGGCCCCGGCACGGCTGCGCTCCTCAAGCGCCTTCTCCAGCTCGGCTCCCTTATCGACGGGCGGCTTCAGCTTGGCGTCCTTGGCAGCGGACGCCTTCCCATGCTCCTCCTTCGGGCGGAGGAGTTCCGCCTGGTGGGTTTCTGCCGCCTGGACCGCCGCCGCCTTCAAGCGGTCCACCTCGGCCTGGAGTAGGCCCTTGTCGTCGGCCCGCCGGTCGCGCTGCTGGCCAGCCTCGGCGATCTCTTGTTGGGCCTCTGCCACCTTGGCCGCCTCCGTCGTTAGGCGCTCCACCTTGGCCTGGAGCCGGCTCTTGTCGCTGGCCAGGTGCTCGTGCCGCCGACTGGCTTCGACAAGCGCCCGCTGAGCCTCTGTCGCTTCTGCCTTTAGCTCCCCTACCTCAACCTAGAGCCGGCCGGTGTAGGCGACGGCCAGGTCACGCTGATGGCTGGCCCGGATCAGCCGGGTCCACCAAGCCGGCACCTCGGCTGCGGCAGCTGCACGACAAAGATTTGGAGTCAAGGTAAAGAAAATAACAGAAACACTTTAAGATCCAACCCAACTACTAGCCTGAATCTCGAGGGCTACACCCAGTGGGTGCGCTAGCGCGCCCCCACTAAGAGCACAGAAAAAACATACCTTCAGCGAGGCGGAGCGCCTCCTCCCTGACGGCGAGTCGCGCCGTGAGCTGCTGGTTCTTGTCCAAGAGCTGGTTGTAGATGCCTACCCGGTAAGCATCCAATTGCTGCAAGAGAACAAGAATCAACACAAGACAAAGCGCTTAAAGATTCGACCCGACTATTACGTAGTTGGCCCATATCTCGGGGGCTACACATAGTGGATGCGCTACCGCGCCCCCACTGACTAGCCGCAAGAAAGAAAATAGAGGAAGGAAAACTCACCCTCATGGAGTGCTCGAGCTTCCATGTCCCCTCCGTCTTGGCCTGAGTGAAGGCCTGAACCCGCTCCATGCCCCCGCGGAGATGCTGGCTCACGGCGGCCATGGCCGCCTCCTCCTACATCAGGGACCCGAACACAGGCTGGCTGGGCCCAGCCCAGACCTGCTGTGACCCGGTGGTAGGACGGCCTCCCGACGCCCTTGGTGGCTGCCTAACCACTAGAGCATGCTCGTTGCTCGCCGTCTCCTTCGCGGCAGGCCTAGACTTTGTCGCGCCGGCCGGTGTCGCTTGCGGCCCTGCGTCCGTTGTTGCCCGCGGCGCCCCGCCCATCGGCGTCTGCGACTTCCCATCCATCGTTGCCTGCGGCGCCTCCTCCCTCCACCTCCGCCCGCTCGACCACGTCGGTCCGTGGCGAGGTGTCATCGCTGATCACCACAACCTCCCGGTCGTCCACCGCCAACTCCGCCCGGCCGTCCGGGCCGTGCTCCTCCTTCATCGGCGGCACGGAAACCATCCCCGCTGGCTCCAGGACCGACGGCATCTCCGGCCACGTCGGCTCCCCGACGGCCCGCCCCCTCACCTCCACGGCCCTGGCCCAGGACCGGCCCGACTCCACCTCCATCTCCTCCACGGCCATGTTTCGGTCCCGCCAGGCCAAGCCCTCGGCATTGTCTGGGTTCAGGCCGAGGTCCTTGTGGGAAGCCTCCTCATCCAGGTCGATGGCGCTGCTCTGGAACCTCTGTAATGCAAAGCCGCCACCGGACGCAGCGTCCGTCGCAGCCAACGCCAGCGCCAACGTCGACCTGGATCACGACAGGAGAAGTATAAGAAAAGAAAAATGGCTCAGCAACTCGCCGGAGCCAGCGAGATGAACTTACCCGACCACCACCAGGATGGTTAGTCTCGCTCGCGCCGCCTGAATGGCGTGCCACCTCTTCTTGACCGGCGGCCGGGTCTACCGTGCGCTTCGCGGCCGGCTTCCTCGGCGCCACGTCCCTGATACGTCCATTTTGCATCATGTTTTCTTACTGTTATTTATAATATTTTTATCCATAATAATGCTTTTTGGAGTAATTCTAATGCCTTTTCTCTCATAATTTGCAAGGAACACACCAAGAGGGAGAATTCCGGCAGCTGGAAATCTGGACCTGAAAAAGCTATGTCAGGCTACCTATTCTGCACAACTCCAAATAGGCTGAAACATCACGGAGATTTTCTATGGAATATTTAAGAAATACTGGAGCCAATAACCACCAGAGGGGGCCACCAGGTGGGCACAACCCAGCTGGGCGCGCCAGCCCCCCAGGCGCGCCCTGGTGGGTTGTGGCCTCCTCGGCCCACCTTCAGTGCCCATCTTCTGGTATATAAGTGATTTTGACCTAGAAAAATAAGGAGAAGACTTTCGGGATGGAGCGCCGCCGCCTCGAGGCGGAACTGGGGCAAGAGCACTTTTGCCCTCCGGCGGAGCGATTCCGCCGTGGGAACTTCCCTCTCGGAGGGGGAAATCATCATCGTCAGCATCACCAACAACTCTCCCATCTTGGGGAGGGCAATCTCCATCAACATCATCTCCTCTCAAACCCTAGTTCATCTCTTGTGTTCAATCTTGTTACCGAAACTATAGATTGGTGCTTGTGGGTGACTAGTAGTGTTGATTACATCTTGTAGTTGATTACTATATGGTTTATTTGGTGGAAGATTATATGTTCAGATCCATTATGCTATTTAATACCCCTCTGATCTTGAGCATGATTATTATCTGTGAGTAGTTACCTTTGTTCTTGAGGTCACGGGACAAATCATGTTGCAAGTAATCATGTGAACTTGATATGTGTTTGATATTTTGATAGTATGTATGTTGTTATTCCCTTAGTGGTTTAATGTGAACATCGACTACATGATACTTCACCATATTTGGGCCTAAGGGAATGCATTGTGGAGTAGCAATTAGATGGTGGGTTGCAAGAGTGACAGAAGCTTAAATCCCAGTTTATGCGCTATTCCGTAAGGGACCGATTGGATCCAAAAGTTTAATGCTATGGTTAGAATTTATTCTTAATACTTTTTTCATAGTTGCGGATGCTTGCGGGAGGGTTAACCATAAGTAGGATGTTTGTTCAAGTAAGAATAGCACCTAAGCACCGGTCCACCCACATATCAAATTACCAAAGTAGCGAACACAAATCGAACCAACATGATGAAAGTGACTAGATGAAACTCACGTGTACCCTCAAGAACGCTTTGCTTATCATAAGAGACCGTTTTGGCCTATCCTTCGACTCAAAAGGATTGGGCTACCTTGCTGCACTTTTGTTACTATTATTGTTACTTGCTCGTTACAAATTATCTTGCTATCAAACTACTCCGCTACTTACAATTTCAGCACTTGCAGACAATACCTTACCGGAAATTACTTGTCATTTCCTTCCGCTCCTTGTTGGGTTCGACACTCTTACTTATCGAAAAGAGCTACAATTGATCCCCTATACTTGTGGTCATCAAGGCTATTTTCTGGCGCCGTTGCCGGGGAGTGAAGCGCCTTTGGTAAGTGGAATTTGGTAAGGAAACATTTATATAGTGTGCTGAAATTTATTGTCACTTGTTACTATGGAAATCAATCCTTTGAGGGGTTTGTTCGTGGTATCTTCACCTCGTCAGGAACCACAATTAGCCACCCCCAACCTACTGCACCTACTAAAAATATTGAATATGAAATTCCTTCTGGTACGATAGAACAACTGCTAGCTAATCCTTATGCAGGAGATGGTCGGAACATCCTGATGTGCACATGATATATGTGGCACAAATTTGTGGATTGCTTAAGCTTGCAGGTTTACCCAGGGGTGAAGTGATGAAAAAGGTTTTCCATTTATCTTTGAATGGAAAAGCATCGGCATGGTATAGGTTATGCAATGATATTGGATCATGGAATTGGAATCGTTTGAAATTGGAGTTCAACCAAAAAAATTTATCCTATGCATCTAGTTCATCGTGATCGGAATTATATATATAATTTTTGGCCTCGTGAAGGAGAAAGTATCGCTCTAGCTTGGGGGAGGCTTAATTCAATGTTATATTCATGCCTCAATCATGAGCTCTCAAGAGAAATTATTATTCAGAATTTTTATGCTTGGCTTTCTCGTAATGATCAAACCATGCTTGATACTTCTTGTGCTGGTTCATTTATGAAGAAGACTATTGAATTCTGGTGGGATCTTTTGGAAAGGATTGAACGCAACTATGAAGATTGGGAACTCAATGAAAGTAAAGAGTCAGGTATTAAAATTAAATATGATTGTGTTAAATCTTTTATGGATACCGATGCTTTTCAAAAGTTTAGCACTAAATACGGACTTGACTCTGAGATAGTAGCCTCCTTTTGTGTATCATTTTCTACTCTGTTGAACTCCCTAAGGAGAAGTGGTTTAAATATCACCCACCTATTAAAGAAGAAATTAAAAAATCAGTGCCAGTTAAAGAAGAAACTATCCTTTATAATGTTGATCCAGTTGTTCCCTCTGCTTATATTGAGAAACCACCTTTCCGTGTTAGGATAAAGGAACATGCTAAAGTTTCAACTATGGTTAACAAAAGTTATATTAGAACACCTAAACCTGATGAACAAATTAAAGTTGAACCTAGTATTGCTATGGTTAAATATCTCTTGGAAGAAGATATGGATGGGCATGTTATTTACTTCTATGAAGAAGCTGCTAGAATTGCTAAACCTAACAAAAGAGATAAACATATACCTTTGGTTGGCATGCCTATTATTTCAGTTAAAATAGGAGATCACTGTTATCATGGTTTATGTGACATGGGTGCTAGTGTGAGTGCTATTCCTTACACTTTATATGAAGAAATTATGAAAGACATAGCACCTGCTGAGATAGAAGAAATAGATGTTACTATTAAACTTGCCAATAGAGACACCATATCACCAATTGGGATTATTAGAGATGTTGAAGTCTTGTGTGCGAAAATTAAATACCCTACTGATTTTCTTGTTCTTGGTTCCCCACAAGATGACTTTTGTCCCATTATATTTGGTAGAACTTTCTTGAACACAGTTAATGCTAAGATAGATTGTAAGAAACAAACTGTTGGTGTTAGCTTTGGTGATGAGTCTCATGAGTTTAATTTTTCCAAGTTTAGTAGAAATCATCATGAAAAAGAATTGCCTAGTAAGGTGATACGTCTCCAACGTATCTATAATTTTTGATTGCTCCATGCAATTGTATTATCTATTTTGGATGTTAATGGGCTTTATTTTACACTTTTATATCATTTTTTGGGACTAACCTACTAATTGGAGGCCCAACCCAAATTGCTGTTTTTTTTGCCTATTTTAGGGTTTTGAAGAAAAGGAATATCAAATGGAGTCCAAATGGAATGAAACCTTCGGGAACATGATTTTCTCAACAAACGTGATCCAAGAGACTTGTAGTGGCCGTCAAGAAACAAGGGAGGAAGGCACGAGGCAGGGGGCGCGCCTACCCCCTTGGGCGCACCCTCCACCCTCGTGGGCCCTCCGTTGCGCCACCGACATACTTCTTCCTCCTATATATATCCACGTACCCGCAAACATCCAGGAGCACCAAGAAAACCTAATTCCACCGCCGCAACCTTCTGTACTCGAGAGATCTCATCTCGGGGCCTTTTTCGGAGCTCCACCGGAGGAGGCATTGATCACGGAGGGCCTCTACATCAACTCCATGGCCTCTCCGGTGATGTGTGAATAGTTTACTTCAGACCTACGGGTCCATATTTATTAGCTAGATGGCTTCTTCTATCTCTTTAGATCTCAATACAAAGTTCTCCTCGATTTTCTCAGAGATCTATTCGATGTAATCTTGTTTTGCGGTGTGTTTGTCGAGATCCGATGAATTGTGGGTTTATGATCCAGATTATCTATGAACAATATTTGATTCTCCTCTGAATTCTTTTATGTATGATTGGTTTATCTTTGCAAGTATCTTCGAATTATCAGTTTGGTTTGGCCTACTAGATTGATCTATCTCGCAATGGGAGAAGTGCTTAGCTTTGGGTGCAATCTTGCGGTGTTCGATCCTAGTGACAGAAAGGGAACCGATATGTATTGTATTGTTGCCATCGAGGATAAAAAGATGGGGTTTATATCATATTGGATAAGTTTATCCCTCTACATCATGTCATCTTCCTTAAAGCATTACTATGTTCTCTTGAACTTAATACTCTAGATGCATGCTGGATAGCGGTCGATGTGTGGAGTAATAGTAGTAGATGTAGTCAGGAGTCGGTCTACTTGTCTCAGACGTGATGCCTATATACATGATCATACCTAGATAATCTCATAACTATGCTCAATTCTATCAATTGATCGACAGTAATTCGTTTACCCACCGTAATACTTATGCTCTTGAGAGAAGCCACTAGTGAAACCTATGGCCCCGGGTCTATCTTCCATCATATTAATCTTCCAATACTTAGTTATTTCCTTTGCCATTTATTTTACTTTGCATCTTTATTTCTCTTTATCATAAAAATACCAAAAATATTATCTTATCATATCTATTAGATCTCACTCTCGTAAGTGACCGAGAAGGGCTTGACAACCCCTTTATCGCGTTGGTTGCGAGGTTCTTATTTGTTTGTGTAGGTGCGTGGGACTTGAGCGTGATCTCCTACTGGATTGATACCTTGGTTCTCAAAAACCGAGGGAAATACTTACGCTGCTTTACTGCATCACCCTTTCCTCTTCAAGGGAAACCAACGCAGTGCTAAAGAGCTAGCAAGAAGTATTTCTGGTGCCGTTACCGGGGAGATTCGCGCCAAGTCAAGTCAAGATTTGACTCCCACAACAAGTCATTTCTGGCGCCATTACCAAGTCAAAATATACCAAGTACCCATCACAAACTCTTATCCCTCGCATTACATTATTTCCCATTTGCCTCTCGTTTTCCTCTCCCCCACTTCACCCTTGCCATTTTATTCGTCATCTCTTTTCCACTCTCCTTCCTTTCTCCATGTCGGAATCAAAAACCATTGGGGGTTCTCTCCCTAGTTTTAGTACTTTTGACAATCCTTCTATTCTCTCTAAACTCATAAAAATGATGCTATGGAAAGACCTACCGAAGTTATCAATTAGAATCTTAATAATTTTGACGAAGATGATTCCGGAATTTTTCGTTATTTACTCGATGAATCTTTGAAATATGCTTGGGATAAACTATTAAGGATCTGGGCCAGCTATGTGCCCCAATACGAAATTGAAATTTACTTAAAGAGCTTTTATGTTGCCCTACCTTCTTCATTTAAGCATGTCCTAGATTGTATTTTTGAAGAAGGTTTTCTTGAAGGGGATGCCGTAGATACTTATGAAAATATGAAAACCATATTTAGGCACCCCATGAATGAGAGGGTTGAATCCACATCTCTTTTGCTCTCCTACCAAAACGAATCTATCAAAGAGATGAAAGCTAGCTTAGATGCAAATTTCCGTAAAATGCTTAATCTTTCATCTACCATTAACAACCATGTGCTTTATCAAAAACGAAATATTAATGAAATAGATAATACGTTTGCTCTTCTCTTCCCTAAAACGAAAGATGGCAATACCTAGATCTATCTTCGCTTTTATGCCTAGCTAGGGGCGTTAAACGATAGCGCTTGTTGGGAGGCAACCCAATTTTATTTTTATTTCTTGCTTTTTGCTCATGTTTAGTAATAAATAATTTATCTAGTCTCTGTTTTGGTTATGTTTTTTGTGTTTAATTAGTGTTTGTGCCAAGTAGAACCGCTGGGAAGACTTGGGGAAAGTCTTTTTGATCTTGCTGTAGAAAACAGAAACTTTAGCGCTCACAAGATTTGCTGCCATTTTTATTTGGAAGGTGATATTTAGTTAATTCTTTTTGAAGATGATTAATAGATAAATTCCTCACGTCCAGCAATTTATTTTAGAACTTTTGGGGTTCCAGAACTTGCGTTAGATACATATTACTACAGACTGTTCTGTTTTTGACAGATTCTGTTTTTCTTGTGTTGTTTGCTTATTTTGATGAATCTATGGCTAGTAAAAGAGTTTATAAACCATAGAGAAGTTGGAATACTGTAGGTTTAACACCAATATAAAGAAATAATGAGTTCATTACAGTACCTTGAAGTGGTGTTTTGTTTTCTTTCGCTAACGGAGCTCACAAGATTTTCTATTTTGAGTTTTGTGTTGTGAAGTTTTAAAGTTTTGGGTAAAGATTTGATGGATTATGGAACAAAGAGTGGCCAGAGCCTAAGATTGGGGATTCCCATGGCACCCCAAGGTAAACACCAAAAAGCCTAAGCTTGGGGATGCCCCGGAAGGCATCCCCTCTTTCGTCTTCGTCTATCGGTAACTTTACTTGGAGCTATATTTTTTATTCACCACATGATATGTGTTTTGCTTGGAGCGTCTAGTATGATTTGAGTCTTTGTTTTTTAGTTTACCACAATCATCCTTTATGTACACACCTTTTGAGTGAGACTCACATGATTAGAAATTTACTAGAATACTCTATGTGCTTCACTTATATCTTTTGAGCTATATAGTTTTTGCTCTAGTGCTTCACTTCTATCTTTTAGAGCACGGTGGTGGTTTTGTTTTATAGAAACTATTGTTCTCTCATGCTTCACTTATATTATTTTGAGAGTCCTTTATAACAACATGGCAATAATAAAAACTTTCATATAAGTGCATTGAATACTATGAGAAGTTTGATACTTGATAATTGTTTTGAGATATGGAGATGGTGATATGAGAGTCATGCTAGTTGAGTAGTTGTGAATTTGAAAAATACTTGTGTTGAAGTTTGTGATTCCCGTAGCATGCACATATGGTGAACCGTTATGTGATGAAGTCGGAGCATGATTTATTTATTGATTGTCTTCCTTATGAGTGGCGGTCGGGGACGAGCGATGGTATTTTCCTACCAATCTATCCCCCTAGGAGCATGCGCGTAATACTTTGCTTTGATAACTTGTAGAATTTTGCAATAAGTATGTGAGTTCTTTATGACTAATGTTGAGTCCATGGATTATACGCACTCTCACCCTTCCACCATTGCTAGCCTTTCTAGTATCGCGCAACTTTCGCCGGTACCATAAACCCACCATATACCTTCCTCAAAACAGCCACCATACCTACCTATTATGGCATTTCCATAGCCATTCCGAGATATATTGCCATGCAACTTTCCACCGTTCCGTTATTATGACACGATTCATCATTGTCATATTGCTTGCATGATCATGCAGTTGACATCGTATTCGTGGCAAAGCCACCGTTCATAATTATTTTGTACATGTCACTCATGCATCATTGCACATCCCGGTACACTTGGAGTAGCCGTGATTTTCTCAACAAACGTGATCCAGGAGACTTGGAGTAGCCGTCGAGAAACAAGGGAGGAAGGCACGAGGCAGGGGGCGCCCCTACCCCCCTAGGCGCGCCCTCCACCCTCGTGGGCCCTCCGTTGCTCCACCGACGTACTTCTTCCTCCTATATATATCCACGTACCCCCAAACATCTAGGAGCACCATGAAAACATAATTCCACCGCCGCAACCTTCTGTACTCGAGAGATCTCATCTCGGGGCCTTTTCTAGAGCTCCATCGGAGGAGGCATTGATCACGGAGGGCCTCTACATCAACTCCATGGCCTCTCCGGTGATGTGTGAGTAGTTTACTTCAAACCTACGGGTCCATAGTTATTAGCTAGACGGCTTCTTCTCTCTCTTTGGATCTCAATACAAAGTTCTCGATTTTCTTGGAGATCTATTCGATGTAATCTTCTTTTGTGGTGTGTTTGTCGAGATCCGATGAATTGTGGGTTTATGATCCAGATTATCTATGAACAATATTTGATTCTCCTCTAAATTCTTTTATGTATTATTGGTTTATCATTGCAAGTCTCTTCGAATTGTCAGTTTGGTTTGGCCTACTAGATTGATCTTTCTTGCAATGGGAGAAGTGCTTAGCTTTGAGTTCAATCTTGCGGTGTTCGATCCCAGTGACAGAAAGGGAACCGATACGTATTGTATTGTTGCCATCGAGGATAAAAAGATGGGATCTATATCATATTGCATGAGTTTATCCCTCTACATCATGTCATATTCCTTAAAGCATTACTCTGTTCTCTTGAACTTAATACTCTAGATGCATGTTGGATAGTGGTCGATGTGTGGAGTAATAGTAGTAGATGCAGGCAGGAGTCGGTCTACTTGTCTCGGACGTGATGCCTATATACATGATCATACCTAAATATTCTCATAACTATGCTCAATTCTATCAATTGCTCGACAGTAATTCGTTTACCCACCGTAATACTTATGCTCTTGAGAGAGGCCACTAGTGAAACCTATGCCCCCGGGTCTATCTTCCATCATATTAATCTTCCAATACTTAGTTATTTCCTTTGCCATTTATTTTACTTTGCATCTTTATTTCTCTTTATCATAAAAATACCAAAAATAATATCTTATCATATCTATCAGATCTCACTCTTGTAAGTGACCGAGAAGGGCTTGACAACCCCTTTATCGCGTTGGTTGAGAGGTTCTTATTTGTTTGTGTAGGTTTGTGGGACTTGAGCGTGATCTCCTACTGGATTGATACCTTGGTTCTCAAAATCTGAGGGAAATACTTAGGCTGCTTTACTGCATCACCCTTTCCTCTTCAAGGGAAAACCAACCAAGTGCTCAAGAGGTAGCATAAGGATGAATTAATTGGTCTTGCTTCTATTGCTGTTCCACCTACTGTTCCTTTAGAACAATATTTGCGAGACCATGAAAATGATTCACATATGCATGAAAGAGATGAAATAGATAAGATTTTCTTTGAACAACGTCCTCTACTTAAACACAATTTGCCTATTGAAACTCAAGGAGGTCCTCCTACACTTAAAGGTGATCCTGTGTTTGAAGTAAAACAATTGCAAGACACTTTGAAATATGCTTATCTTGATGAAAATCATATATATCCTGTTATTATTAGTGCTAATCTTTCAGAACATGAAGAAGAAAGATTATTGAAAGTTCTAAGGAAGCACCGAGCTGCTGTTGGATATACTCTTGATGATTTAAATGGCATTAGTCCCACTCTATGTCAGCACAAGATTAATATGGAGCCTGATGCTAAACCCATTGTTTAGCACCAACGTCAGTTAAATCCGAAGGTGAAAGAAGTGGTAAGAACAGAAATATTAAAACTTTTGGAAGCAGGTATAATCTATCCCATAGCTGATAGTAGATGGGCAAGTCCCGTTCATTGTGTCCCTAAGAAAGGAGGTATAACTGTTGTTCCTAATGATAAGAATGAGCTTATTCCACAAAGAATTGTTACAGGCTATAGAATGGTAATTGATTATAGAAAATTAAATAAAGCAACTAGAAAAGATCATTACCCTTTGCCGTTTATTGATCAAATGCTTGAAAGATTATCTAAGCACACACACTTTTGCTTCCTTGATGGATATTCTGGCTTTTCACAAATACTTGTTTCTCAACCAGATCAAGAAGAGACTACTTTTACTTGTCCCTTTGGAACTTATGCTTATAGACGTATGCCTTTTGGTTTATGTAATGCACCTGCTACCTTTCAAAGATGTATGACCGCTATATTCTCTGATTTCTGCAAAAAGATTGTTGAGGTTTTCATGGATGACTTTCTATTTATGGGAAGTCTTTTGATGATTGTTTAAGCAATCTTGAGAGAATTTTGCAGAGATGTGAACAAACAAATCTTGTCTTAAATTGGAGAAGTGCCACTTTATGGTTAATGAAGGCATTGTCTTGGGTCATAAAATTTCTGAAAGAGGTATTGAAGTGGACCAAGCTAAGGTTGATGTCATTGAGAAAATGCCATGCCCTAAGGATATCAAAGGTATTCATAGTTTCCTAGGTCATGCTGATTTCTATACGAGATTTATCAAAGAATTTTCTAAAATTTCTAGGCCTCTTACTAATCTTTTGCCAAAGGATATTCCTTTTGTTTTTGATGATGATTGTCTTGAAGCCTTTGAAACACTCAAGAAAGCCTTAATATCTGCACCTATTTTTCAACCACCTGATTGGAACTTGCCTTTTGAAATTATGTGTGATGCTAGTGATTATGTTGTTGGTGTTGTTCTAGGATAAAGAGTTGATAAGAAACTTAATACTATTCATTATGATAGTAAAACTCTAGACAGTGCTCAGAGAAATTATGCTACTAATGAAAAAGAATTATTAGCAGTGGTGTTTGCTTGTGATAAATTTAGACCTTATATTGTTGATTCCAAAGTAACTGTTCACACAGACCATGCTACTATTAAATATCTTATGGAAAAGAAAGATTCTAAACCTAGACTTATTCGTTGGGTTCTCTTGTTACAAGAATTTGATTTACACATCATTGATAGAAAAGGAGCTGAGAACCCAGTAGTTGATAACTTGTCTAGGCTTGAAATGTGCTTGATGACCCACTACCTATTGATGATAGTTTTCCTAATGAGTAGTTAGCTGCAATAAATGTTGCTAATAGTACTCCTTGGTATGCCGACTATGCTAATTACATTGTTGCTAAATATTTACCACCTAGCTTTACATACCAGCAAAAGAAAAAAAATCTTTTATGATTTAAGACATTACTTTTAGGATGACCCACATCTTTATAAAGGAGTAGATAGTATTGTTAGACATTGTGTACCTGATCATAAACAGGGACAAATCCTATGAAAATGTCACTCTAAGGCTTATGGAGGGCATCATGCTGGAGATAGAACTGCTCACAAGGTATTGCAATCTGGATTTTATTGGTCTACTCTCTTCAAGGACGCCCGTAAGTTTGTCTCTTCTTGTGATGAATGTCAAAGAATAGGTAATATCAGTAAGCGTCAAGAAATGCCTATGAACTATTCACTTGTTGTTGAACCATTTGATGTTTGGGGATTTGATTACATGGGACCTTTTCCTTCCTCTAATGGGTATACACATATTTTGGTTGCTGTTGATTATGTTACTAAATGGGTAGAAGCTATTCCAACTAGTAGTGCTGATCACAACACCTCTATTAAAATGCTTAAGGAAGTTATTTTCCCAAGGTTTTGAGTCCCTAGATATTTAATGACCAATGGTGGTTCACACTTTATTCATGGTGCTTTTCATAAAATGCTTGCCAAGTATGATGTTAACCATAGAATTGCATCACCCTATCATCCTCAGTCTAGTGGTCAAGTTGAACTTAGCAATAGAGAAATAATATTAATTTTGCAAAAGACTGTCAATAGGTCCAGGAAGAACTGGTCTTAGAAATTAGATGATGCACTTTGGGCTTATAGAACAGCTTATAAAAATCCTATGGGTATGTCTCCTTATAAAATGGTTTATGGAAAAGCTTGTCATTTGCCTCTTGAGTTAGAACATAAAGCATATTGGGCAATCAAATAACTCAATTATGATTTCAAACTTCCTGGTGAAAAGAGGTTATTTGATATTAGCTCTTTAGATGATGGAGAACCCAAGCTTATGAAAATGCAAAGTTATTCAAAGAAAAAGTTAAAAGATGGCATGGCAAAAGAATCCAAAAGCGTGAGTTTAAAGTCGGAGAATATGTTCTTTTGTACAACTCTTGTTTTAGATTTTTTGTAGGAAAGCTCCTCTCAAAATGGGAAGGCCCATATGTCATCGAGGAGGTTTACTGGTCTGGAGCCATCAAAATAAATAACTCTGAATGTACTGACCTGAAGGTTGTCAATGGGCAACGAATAAAGCATTATATCTCAGGTACGCCTATTAATATTGAAAGTAATATTATCCAAACTATGACACCGAAAGAACACATTAAGGAGTCCTTCCGGAACACTCCAGAGTCATGAAAATAAGGAGATACGTGATACGGTAAGTAAACGGACTCTGAAAAATCCGCAAAATATTTTTTTTATCAATTTTGGAATATTTTAGAATTTTGGAAATAAAGAAACTCCCAGGAAGTGTCCCCTGGTGGGCACAAGACACAGCCTGGCGCGCCCAGGTGGGTTGTGCCCACCTGGGACACCTCCCGTACTTCGTTTTTCTACCATATACTTGTCCTCCAAGATACAAAATCTATATATACTTCCTGAACCTATTGATCACCGTATCGCAGAGAAATCCTATGTTCTCTTTTCTTGCTTATTTCTGACAGATTCAACTAGACCAACGTCATGTCTTCCTCACCCTTCAACAATGGAGAAGGAGACATAAGGTTGGTTCAGGAAAATCTAAGGATGGATGAAGCTGAAGAGGTCGCTATGGAAGAAGAAGGGGAAGCCATGGGATCGTTGAACAACCAAGCGAGCCTGGAAGTGCAAGAAGAGATTCCACCAGGGAGGCACTTACACATGTTACATCGTAACAAATTTCATAATCTGATCCACAATTATGGGTTCGAGAACACTCCTCGTAGGCACATATCGTCCAACTGGGACATATCTCGGTCGAGAAAAAATAGTGCGGGAACTAAACCGTGGGGCCCTGAGAATAAACACATAATGGCTGAGGTGAAGAAGAACAGTGAGTTAATCCATCAAGCCCTTGGGGAGATTCAAGGTTTGAAGGATCTACTCATGGTTATATTGGAGAATACTTCATCACCACCATCACCTTCTTCACCACGGGAGGAGAATTGAGTAACGGGTATGGGCACTCACCTTGGCTTCCGCCAAGCTTGGGGGAGGTGCCCCTATATCGTATCATCCCACTATCTTTTTGCCTTTACTTATCTTAGTTTGATCTTTTGATTTTAGATGAAATAAAAGTTCAGTTATATCTTTCTTCTTCGAGAGTTTGCTTAGTGATCTATCCTTGTAATCGTGTGCAAGTTATATAATAAAGTTAGTTTGAGTTTTTGCTTTGTTTACTTTCATGTTGCAAATAAAGAGAAGAAATACAAAATAAAAAAGAGGAAGGAAATAAAAAAATAAGAAAGGAAACAAATCAATAAGATTATATACTAATCCTATGGTAGGTGATGGCCCCACATAAGGAAAAATATAAGTAGAAAATTTTATTAGAGATTGACAAACATAGCATTAGTCAATGATGCAACTCATGAAAGAATTAATAAGGGAAGATAAGATTCACATATGTATATACACTATCCTAGAAATCTTTTGTGATTGTGAGCCCTCATCGAAATATTATATGCCAAAATTGTTGACATTGGACAAGGAAGACAACTTAATGATTTATGTTTGTTTATATTCACATAGAAGTCATATTGTCATAGATTCTTTAACATGTGATGCTTGCCCCCTATCTTTGCTAGCCAAAAATTCCGCACTAAGTAGAGATACTACTTGTGCATCCAAAAAGCCTTAAACCCAAATCTTTTTCAAGTATCCACCATACCTACCTAGGGATTGAGCAAGATCCATCAAGTAAGTTGTCATCGGTGCAAAACGGCAATAAAAATTTCTTCTAAAAGTGTGAGATCATTTAGTGTAAGAGAAAATTGAGCGTTGTACGAACTTGGATGACAATGAATAAAAGGGACAGATTGCATAATAAAGGTTGTCATCTTAAGGGGCAATAAAACGTGACATTCTCTTGCACTAAGTGATTGAGCATACAAACAAATAAGCGCATGGCAACCTCTGCTTCCCTCTGCGAAGGGCCTATCTTTTTTACTTTTATGCAAAGAGTCAAAGTTTTTCTCTCTATTCCTTTTTATTTTTCTCCTTTGGCAAGCATCATGTGGTGAGGAAAGATGTAGGAACATATGTCCAATTGAATATGGGTGGCATGAGTTATTATTGTTGACATCACCCTTGAGGTGAGTATGTTGCGAGGCAAAATCATAAGCCCCTATCTTTCTATGTGTCCAGTTGAAACATATTGCTGATGGGTACGAGGTGAGTGTTAGCAATCATAGAAGACTATATGATGGTTGAGTATGTCGACTTGCCTAAAGGCTCCGACACGTGACTCTTCCTGAAAAGATGATGAATTGTAGTTGCAAAGTTGACTAAGAACATAGTTTGTTGGCTTCTAATAGAGTTTTTGCTTTATACTTTGATTGTGTGATGAACTATTACTTATTCATGAGAAGTATATGATAAAATTTCTATGATAAAAGTCCTATGTTTAGTTTTGTTACTGTTATAATAATCAACATGATGCTTCTATGTCTGTATTTTGTTTTTAACAACACCTCTCTCTCCAAGCATGTGGACATGTTTTTAGATTTTGGTTTTCACTTGAGGACAAGCGAGGTCTAAGCTTGGGGGAGTTGACACGTCCATTTTGCATCATGTTTTGCTACTGTTATTTATAATATTTTTGTCCATAATAATGCTTTTTGTAGTAATTCTAATGCCTTTTCTCTCATAATTTGGAAGGAACACACCAAGAGGGAGAATTCCGGCAGCTGGAAATCTGGACCTGAAAAAGCTACGTCAGGCTACCTATTCTGCACAACTCCAAATAAGCTGAAACTTCACAGAGATTTTTTGTGGAATATTTAAGAAATACTGGAGCCAATAACCACTAGAAGGGGGCCACCAGGTGGGCACAACCCACCTGGGTGCGCCAGGCCCCCCAGGCGCGCCCTGGTGGGTTGTGGCCTCCTCGGCCCACCTTCGGTGCCCATCTTTTCGTATATAACTGATTTTGACCTAGAAAAAATAAGGAGAAGACTTTCGGGACGGAGCGCCGCCGCCTCGAGGTGGAACTAGGGTAGGAGCACTTTTGCCCTTCGGCGGAGCGATTCCGTCGGGGGAACTTCCCTCCCGGAGGGGGAAATCATCATCGTCATCATCACCAACAACTCTCCCATCTTGGGGAGGGAAATCTCCATCAACATCTTCAACAATACCATCTCCTCTCAAACCCTAGTTCATATCTTGTGTTCAATCTTGTTATCGAAACTATAGATTGGTGCTTGCGGGTGACTAGTAGTGTTGATTACATCTTGTAGTTGATTACTATATGGTTTATTTTGTGGAAGATTACATGTTCAGATCCATTATGCTATTTAATACGCCTCTGATCTTCAGCATGATTATTATTTGTGAGTAGTTACCTTTGTTCTTGAGGTCACGGGAGAAATCATGTTGCAAGTAATCATGTGAACTTGATATGTGTTTGATATTTTGATAGTATGTATGTTGTTATTCCCTTAGTGGTGTCATGTGAACGTCGACTACATGACACTTCACCATATTTGGGCCTAAGGGAATGCAAGTGGAGTAGCAATTAGATGGTGGGTTGCGAGAGTGACAGAAGCTTAAACCCCAGTTTATGCACTATTCTGTATGGGACCGATTGGATCCAAAAGTTTAATGCTATGGTTAGAATTTATTCTTAATACTTTTCTCGTAGTTGCGAATGCTTGCGGGAGGGTTAATCATAAGTAGGAGGTTTGTTCAAGTAAGAACAACACCTAAGCACCAGTCCAGCCACATATCAAATTATCAAAGTAGCAAACACAAATCGAACCAACATGATGAAAGTGACTAGATGAAATTCCTGTGTACCCTCAAGAACGCGTTGCTTATCATAAGAGACCGTTTTGGCTTGTCCTTTGCCTCAAAAGGATTGGGCTACCTTGCTACACTTTTGTTACTATTATCATTACTTGCTTGTTACAAATTATCTTGCTATCAAACTACTCCACTAGTTATAATTTCAGCACTTGCAAACAATACCTTACTGGAAACTACTTGTCATTTCCTTCTGCTCCTCGTTGGGTTCGACACTCTTACTTATCGAAAAGAGCTACAATTGATCCCCTATACTTGTGGGTCATCAGTGCCCCTTCCCGTGTGGCCGGCTTGCTGTAGCCAGCGCGCGGGATCATCAGGCATCAGCGGTCTTCCACAGCCGCCTTGGGGGTTCGACGGTGCCGTCTCCTCCCCTTGGCACCGCTGCACCGCCGACGTGCGTCAGGGCCTCCTCGTCATCGTCTGACCTATCCCGAAGAGGGTCTCGGTGAGGAGACTTACCCGTGCGGCTCGCGGCGCCAACTTCACCGCCAGCCGACTCTGGGTGCTCGGCGGACGATCCCAGTCCCTCCGAGCAGGCCTGTTCGCCACCCAGTACCTGCGTCCTCGTTCCGTCATGCGTCAGCCGAATGGCGTGCATCAACACTTCCCTCGTCACATCAATATGAAGGAGAAGTTGAGACATGGCAAAGAAAGGAGACCAAGGACTAACCGCTTGCGTCCTGTACTTGGTGTTGTAGGGCGCCTTGCCAAAGCGCCAGTCGCCGGACAGCCCAGCCTTGGCGATGGCATTCACATGGTCGGCGACCTTCGGCGGCGTCAGCTTCCCAGACGACATCGGGTAGGATCCCAGCGAAAGACCATTTGGCCAATGATGTGGGCCTGGCGCTGAAGAGACAGGACGCGACGCACGACAAAGGCGGTGACGAGATCCATCCTCTTGAGCCCCTCCCGCACCGTCATCTCCCGGATCTGGTCCTGCAGGTTCACCAGTCATCTTGGCGGCCGGCTGCTCATTGATGAATGGGTGCAGGTTGATGGCGTCGCCCCTCCCTCCAACGTTGCACACATAGAAGAATGTATTCTTCCATTTCTTGGCAGAATCCTCCAAGGACATCTTGGGAAACACCCCATGGGGCCGCGTCGAGACAACAACAGCCCCGCAGTTGGCCATGGCCCCAGCCTCCGGTCCTTATTGCTTGAGGAAGAAGAGGAGGCTCCAGAGATCCAAGTTTGGCTCCACCCCCAGATAGCCCTCACAGAGGGTGATGAAGCCCGAGAGCTGCAGCACGGCGTTCACGCCTAGGTGATGCGGGTGTAGCCCGAAGAACGAGAGGAAGGCATGGAAGAAGTCACTCGCGGGGAGGCCAAACCCACGGCGGAAGTGGCTGAGGGGCTCAAGAGGACGTTACACGCACCAATTATCTACATCGAGAAGGGCAACCGCCCGCAGCCGCCACATTAAATCCTCGCGTGTGGGCTGACGGCGCAAAGTGGCGGGCCCCAGCCCACTATTACGTCCCGTCGTGCGCATGTTGTGTTAGGGCCTCTTTGGCTCCCACTAGCCACGTGTCTCCCGCACCAAAATCGAGGGGGCGCATCCCTTCTCCTTCAAGATTCAGCGGACCCTCCGTTTTCCCGCCCGTGCCGGGATGCCGCGATCTGGCTTTCGGAAGCCGGCACATAGTGGGTGTTGCCGGACCCAGCGGTCGCAAGCTTAATCAACATTTGCCGTCTCCTCAGGGGGAGAGACTGCGAAGGCCCCCTGCTCGAAGCCGGCGAGCCTTCACGGCTTCGGGGACTACTGTCGGGGGGATGAACCCCGGGAAGGCAATGGAACCTGAATCCTTTTCAAAAACATTGGGGCTGGCATCGCCCCTCATTCTGGCTCATACTTGGCCGGGTTGCCTCAACCCGGCCAATGCCGCAACACGGCTAGGCCTGCTAGCGCATGCTGGCTGAACCTGACAAGCCAAGGATTCTCCAACAAGCCAGTGCCCTCATGGCGTCTTCCTCAACCCAGCCACAGGTCAGCTCGCGTTCCATCCAAGGCGTACGATGGAACAGGTCCTGGTAGAGGGGATGAGCGTGGTTACAGTGGCCCACCAACCCTACTAACTGGTAGGGGCGTGGCTACACTGGTCCACCTACTCCGCTGACTGAGGCCAGCGTGGCAACACTGCCCCCCTTGTCCTGCTGATGCAGGCCGATGGAGACCAGGCGGGGCGCCACTATAGCCGAGCTGGCCCAACCACTCTGTGACACACGACAAGATGGAGAACAGTGCCCCCGGCATGCGGGGCCCATGCCCGGAGAACCCGGCGGGCCCCAGCTCCGACTTCCCAGACACTGACATCCTGGCTCCACATCTATGTAACTTTACCATTGTACCCCTGGGGGGTTGACCTATAAAACCCCCTAGGAGGCCTCCATGCACGGGACCATCAGTAGAACACACACGTACACAAGGATAAGGAGCAGACTAAGCCTTGGCATGTCTTCCTTCCTCCCCCAAACAGCTCTAGGAGCAACTTTGTACTACCGCGCAGATAAACCACTCTTGGCAGGACTAGGGGTGTTATCTCTCCAAAGAGCCCCAAACCTGGGTATGTCTTGCGTCCCATGCTCGCTCATGCCGACCTCGCCTCTGGAGCCCACCGGTGCCCTCGAGCCTGTCCCTCTCGTTAGCCATCCCTTGGCAACTGTCGTGCGCCCACCATGACACCCCTTGTACAAATCCTTTGTATTATAAAAATAATGTGCCAAGATGTTCCTTTAAGATGATTAGATTGCTTGTTGGTATGTGCAGTGCAGGGACAGAAACTTTGGCTATAGCACATGAATTTTCGTTTTTTACTGGAGCGTCAAACGTTTCTAAAACTTTTTGCACTATATTTCTATACAAATTGTCTATTTTTTCCTAATTTTTTATAATTTTTGAGTACCAGAAGTATGGTATATGTTTAGATTACTACAGACTGTCCTATTTAAGTCAAATTCTGTTTTTGATGCATGGTTTTGCTTGTTTTGATGAAACTATCGATTTTTATTGGTGGTATAAGCCATGGAAATGTTATATTGTAGTAGCTACAATGCAAAAACAAAATATGAATTTGTTTTCAATAGTACTTAGTGAAGTAAATATGGCCTAAAGGCAATAATAAAGTTGTTATATTATATTTGCTTATATCATGATAAATATTTATTATTCATGGTAGAATTGTATTAACCGGAAACTTGATACATGTGTGGATACATAGACAAAACACTATGTCCCTAGTAAGCCTCTACTGGACTAGCTCATTAATCAAAGATGGTTAAGTTTCCTGACCATAGACATCTGTTGTCATTTGATGAATGGGATCACATCATTAGGAGAATGATGTGATGGACAAGACCCATCCATTAGCTTAGCATATTGATCGTTCAGTTTTATTGCTATTGCTTTCTTCATGACTTATAAATATTCCTTTGACTATGAGATTATGCAACTCCCAGATACCGGAGGAATACCTTGTGTGCTATCAAACGTCACAACGTAACTGAGTGATTATCAAGATGCTCTACAGGTATCTCCGAAGGTGTTTGTTGGGTTGGCATAGATCGAGATTAGGATTTGTCACTCCGAGTATAGGAGAGGTATCTCTAGGCCCTCTCAGTAATGCACATCATAATAAGCCTTGCAAGAAATGTGACTAATGAGTTAGTTGCGGGATGATCTATTACAGAACGAGTAAAGAAACTTGTCGGTAACGAGATTGAACTAGGAATGAAGACACCGACGATCGAATCTCGGGCAAGTAACATACCGATGACAAAGGGAATAACGTATGTTGTCATAACGGTTCGACCGATAAAGATCTTCGTAGAATATGTAGGAACCAATATGAGCATCCAAGTTCCGCTATTGGTTATTGACCGGAGAGGTGTCTCGGTGATGTCTACATAGTTCTCGAACTCGTAGGGTCCGCACGCTTAACGTTCGATGATGAATTTGTATTATATGAGTTATGTGATTTTGTGACAGAACGTTGTTCGGAGTCCCGGATGAGATCACAAACATGATGAGGAGTCTCGAATGGTCAAGAGGTAAAGATTCATATATATATATATATATATATATATATATATATATATAGGATGATAGTATTCGGACACAGAAGTGTTCTGGGGGTACCGGGTCACCGGAAGGGGTCCCGAGCAACCCCTGGCAAACTATATGGGCCTAATGGGCCAAGAGAGGGACAGACCAGCCCCTAAGGGGCTGGTGCGCCCCCCTTCATATGGGCTGGCCAAATTGGAGTAGAAAAGGGGAAGGAGGAAAGGAAAGAGGGAATAGGATTCCCCCTTCCCCCTCTTGCCTTCCTACTCTGAATAGGAATAGGAAATGGGGGAGGCGTAATTGGGAGGACCCCGAGTAGGATTCCTCCTACTTGGGGCGCCCCCTTGGCTGCCTCTCCTCCCCTCCAACCTATATGTATGAGGGTGGGGGGCACCGCTAGAGCACACAACAATGATTGTTAGCCGTGTGCGGTGCCCCCCTCCACAGTTTACGCATTCGGTAACATTGTCGTAGTGCTTAGGCGAAGCCCTACGCAGATCACTTTACCATCACCATCACCATGCCGTCGTGCTGATGAAACTCTCCCTCGACACTTTGCTGGATCAAGAGTTCAAGGGACGTCATCGAGCTAAACGTGTGCAGAACTCGGAGGTGCCATACATTCGCTGCTTGATCGATCGGAACGAGAAGAAGTTTGACTACATCAACCGCGTTGTCAAACACTCCCGCTTTCGGTCTACGAGGGTATGTAGACACACTTTCCCCCTCTCGTTGCTATGAATCTCCTAGATATATCTTGCGTGAGCGTAGGAAATTTTTGAAATTGCATGCTACGTTTCCCAATAGTGGTATCCGAGCCAGGTCTATGCGTAGATGATATGCACGAGTATAACACAAAGAGTTGTGGGTGGTGATCGTCACACTACTTACCACCAATGTCTTATTTTGATTTGGCGGTAATGTTTGATGAAGCGGCCCAGACCAACCTTACATGACCTTGTTCATGATACTGGTTCCACCGACAAACATGCAACTAGTTTTGCATAAAGGTGGCTGGTGTGTGTCTGTTTCTCCAACTTTAGTTGAATTGAATTTGACTGCGGTCGGTCCTTGTTGAAGGTTAAAACAACATACTTGATAAATCACCATTGTGGTTTTGATGCTTAGGTAAGAACAGTTCTCCCTAGAAGCCCATAGTGGCCACATAAAACTTGCAACAATAAAGTAGAGGACATCTAACTTGTTTTTGCAGGGCATGTTGTGATGTGATATACGTTATTGTATGAGATGATCATTGTCGGTGTCAAAACCGGCGGATCTCGGGTAGGGGGTCCCGAACTGTGCGTCTAGGCCGGATGGTAACAGGAGGCAAGGGACACGAAGTTTTACCCAGGTTCGGGCCCTCTCGATGGAGGTAAAACCCTACGTCCTGCTTGATTAATATTGATGATATGGGTAGTACAAGAGTAGATCTACCACGAGATCAGAGAGGCTAAACCCTAGAAGCTAGCCTATGGTATGATTGTTGTTGTCTATGTTGTCCTATGGACTAAAACCCTCCGGTTTATATAGACACCGGAGAGGGTTAGGGTTACACAAAGTCGGTTACAATGGTAGGAGATCTGCATATCCGTATCGCCAAGCTTGCCTTCCACGCCAAGGAAAGTCCCTTCCGGACAAGGGACGAAGTCTTCAATCTTGTATCTTCATAGTCCAGGAGTCCGGATGAAGGTTTAGTCCGGCTATCCGGACACCCCCTAATCCAGGACTCCCTCAGTAGCCCCTGAACTAGGCTTCAATGACGACGAGTCCGCCGCGTAGATTGTCTTCGGCATTGCAAGGCGGGTTCCTCCTCCAAGCACTTCATAGAAGATTTTGAACACAAAGATAGTGTCCGGCTCTGCAAAATAAGTTTCCACATATTGCCATAGAGAGAATAATAGTTACACAAATCTAATCTGCTAACGTATTCCGTAGTGTGATACACCATGGCCAAGCCTTTATCCGAGTCGTTCTATTATCTCACCTCAGCGCGTCACGCGAGGCGGTTTCCTTGGCATGTCTTGTTAAAGCAGAGATCGTGTCCCCTTATTCCGGGATTCTCATCAATACGGGCATGGGTAACCCAACCGCTTCTAGGACTCCTAGATTATAGGCAAGTCCAAACGGACACGGAGAGGACGCTTGATATTCACCCTCTTTATAAAGGGGACAAGGCTTTTATTTTTCCCTCCCGTGCTCAATCAAATCCTTCCCCCACCTCAAGCTCAAATGCCCGAAGTTCAGGTCAGGTGCTCCGAACCTTCAGTCATGTCCGGATCTAGACTTCAAGGCCGATGGATGCCTTCCTCCGTCACGGAAGAAGACATCAAAAAGTTGAGGGAGGCCAGATATCTGACCGCCGAGATTTTGCATCGGCTGCCTCCTCGAGGGCAGGCCGTCCCCACCCCTGAACCCAACGAGAACATCGTGTTTGTCTCCCACTTCCTCCGAGGTCTAGGCCTTGCTCTAGATCCTTTCGTCAGGGGTTTGATGTTTTATTACGGGCTAGACTTCCATGATCTAGCTCTGGAATCCTTTCTTCATATCATGACATTTATTGTTGTGTGCGAGGCCTTCCTCCGGGTTACTCCTCACTTTGTCCTATGGCTCAAGACCTTTGAAGTAAAGCCAAAGATGATCGAGGGGCAACATGCAGCGTGTGGAGGTGCCTCAATACGCAAGATGACGGGAGCTCCGTGGCCCAAAGGTTCCATTCCAGAGGTGTCTGAATTGTGGCAACAGGAGTGGTTCTACATCACGGCTCCTAGAAGTGCCAAGTGGGCGGCCACCCCTGTTTTCTGCTTGGGCCCTCCACCACAACTGATGTCATGGATCAGCAGAGGTCTGAGTTGGGGTCCAGCCAAGGACGTTCCTATACTGCAAAGCCGCATTCGAGATCTCTTCAATGGAGATTTCAGTTTGGTTGCGGTAATACAAGTTATGCTGGTTCGTCAAGTCCAGCCTTGCAAACGCCGGCCTCTTCGCCTGTGGGAGGTCAATCCCGAGGGACCACATGTCATTCAAAATTTCTCGACCTGACACATGAGGAGATGTACAAGTCATTCTTCGGACCTCAGGTGGAGTGTCCAGAAATCACCAAGGATGTGGGCCTGAGTAGTAACCGCGTCGCCGAACAGGTAAGGCATCTTCTGGCCGAACATACTATCTCTCCTTTGTTACGAAGTTATTTCTGAGAGTTCGCTTTTTGACCAGGACTGGCTAACAAAGGCGAAGTTGATTCGGTGTTCGGCCCCCCTCCCTGATGGTTTGGAAAATCCGGTATTGGAAAAGATGCTCCAGACCGCACCTTGCCCGGAGCCCTTGAAGGAAGATACTGTGGAGGATAATATGGGCGGACACGGGTTCCCAACGCTGCCCATTCTAACCGAGGGAGGGAGCATCTCCATGAAAGAAGACAACCAGAAGAGGAAAAGGACTGCGCCCGGGGATTTGGAAGCCGAAGCTTCCAAACGGGAGAAGAAGTCTCCCACAGAGGGTCCTACCTTGGGGGGCGCTGTTGCCGCACAAAGTCCGTGGGGGGATCAATTCTCCCGCGAGTCGTAAGTGACCCAAAATACTTTAATAGTATAGATATGCCATCTTTTTCCTCTGAGAAAATAACCACCACATATATCTTTGCAGTTCGGGCCTTAGCCCCTCTCAAATGAGCTCGTCTTCGGGGGATCTTCTTCCAGAGATGATGGAGAGTGAAATGCCTCCTCCGGACTCCTCCGCTCTGGAAGCGGGCGACCCTAAAGTGTTGTCGCGGAGGGCCTCTCCGAGTCCGGTGAGGCCAGAAGATAATCCCATTGACCCCCGAAGCTCCCAGCGTCCGGCTCCCGAAGGGAGCAGACAAAAGAGTCCGGCACCGTCTAGTGTGCGATCAGATGTTCTGAGGGAGTTGGTGGGGCGAGCGGCCATCTCAGATGAACACCATGTGCTAATGAATACGGTGATGGAGAGGATATCGTCCGCCGAAAGCGGATTGCATGAAGCTTTTATGAGTCTTCTGACAGGCTTTGAGGTATGTAAAAGATTGTCCTGCACATGCTAGGTGTGCCCTATGTAGATAGTAGCCCCTGAGACTCTGTTTGTCGTCGAAAACAACGACGAACAGAGGATCATATTCCCAGGTAATAACCATACTGCCTTTATGTGCAGGTGATGGAAACTCCGGTGGCTAGCCGTACTAGCGAGTTTGCCCATTTAGAACGACAGTTGGATGTGGCAGACGCCGACATCGAGCTTGTTAACAAAAGGCTTGACGAGGCACAGGGTAAGTGTCATTATCTGGTAAATGCCACATAGGAAGAGCAGCATGATGCCAGTATCTTTAACATGTTGTGACTGCAGATGGAGCTGCCACTGTTGAAGCCTTGCGAGCGGAACTTGCCCGAGCCAATGAACAAGCGAGGTTGGGTAATGTGGCTGCTTTGAAGGCGGCCGAAGAGTTGCAAGACGAGAAGGCCGCGCATGCCGAGAGCCGAGACAAGATGGCCAAGATGGCCATAGAATTAAAAGCCGCCGCCGACCGTTGCCGGGTTCTCAAAAAGGAAAACCAAGCGAAGGCATTGAACCTTGAGAAGGCTACTGCGACAAGAAAGGACCTCCGCTCTGCTATGAGGGCAAAGAAGGAGGAGCTGCGGGAAGCCGGGGATATTGTAGCTGGGAAATCATTTATGTTGTGGAGGAAGTTCGGAGATCCACGGTATGCCCCTCTGGATCGGCTGTGGAGTTCGGAGGATGTATATATGGATTTGGCGGCGAGCGCTGCCAATGCGGCCAAGTATTTCCAGGGTCAGACAGACCGTGAAGTAGACCGGCTGTTTTGGAGACAACTCCATTCTCCCGAGCGTCCGCTTTCATTGACTGACCAATTAGCTGAATGGGCCGAACTAAATAGGTTGTCCAGACTCTCCATGAGGTCTGTTGTGGATCAGCTATGGCCGGAAAGGTCAAAACTGAACAGCTATTTTAGCTTGGTGCAGCAGTTCCTTGACGTGGTGCCATGCATTAATGCGATGAAGAGGTCGGCGTGCATAGAGGGTGCACGGATGGCCTTTGCCCGTGTTAAGGCATACTGGGCGGAGATGGATGCTACCAATGTTGCAGCACGGGATTCGGCTATAGGTCAAAAGGCTGCTGAGCACTACTTTGAAGAAGTTCTTGAGGGTGCCCATTTGATAGAAACCCAGTGCTCAAAAAATATTATGTTTGAGTGATATGTAATCTCATTGTAAGCGAAATGCTTTTATAAATTTTTATAAGGCTATTTTTATACTTTTGCCTGAAAGTAATATGATGCCTCCTGGGCGGCCGTTTATGTATACATGTGTATAACCTGAAAGATTGCAGTCGTCGGCTTCAACCCCCACGCATATAATGCGGAGGTGCTCGCAAAAACACGCGTTCACACTTAACCCAACGTCTTGGTCCTATTAAGGAGGTGATAGCGGAGAGAGCGAGGCAACCAGAATATAATGCTTTAGCACTTTCACTTAGCCATAGGAGTTTGATAGTGGGGCTACTAGATAGCCCCTGGTGGCTCCGCACTCTCCCGATTCCGGGGTGCATAGATGCCTGGCCGGAAAACGGCCCTTTGTTAAGGCGGAGGAATTCTAACATTCCCAAAGGTCATCGAGTGGTTGACCAGTCTCACGCTATATCATGACAGTCAGTTTTCAGCTTTCTCTACTGAGGTGCTCATCCGGATGAACCAGGGCACAATCGCAGTAGTTCTCCTGGTGCTACCTTAGCCGGTAAAGCGGAACGTAAGGCACCAAAACACAGGAGCCGGGCAAACCCAACATTTAACCAAAGACAATGATTCGGAGCTGATGCATATAGGGCCAAACTCGCGACGCCGAACACTCCCTAAGGTATTCGGTCTTTGTGGTATAAACCAGGCCTAAATAATGGCCTTTGTAGGAAGCCCCTTGTGTCCAGGTACGTGCATTGTTCTGGCATGGCCACATGCCAATACGTCAGCATCCTTCTCAACGGTGGATATGTATCAACAAGAGACAGTAAAAAAGGTTTACGCAGGGTCTTAATCTAAAAAGAATCCTTGGAGCGGGTCCCTGCTGCACGGCTGCGCCTGTGTCTCCGTTGTGCCGTATCTTGGATGGGTGTAGCACGATGATCGTCTGTAAAAGAGAGGAAGTTAAGTGAAAAAGTTGTCGTGCAAAAAGATAGTTTTTAAAGAAACCATGTATAATTCAAGATGATAAGAAATTTCCACTCGTCTGCGCGTGTTGAGCCCTGGTGTGACCATTTATTCGGTATAAGTAGTGGCGTCGGACTCGATTAGTTGTATCTGAGGTCTTGGCGACCTATTGGATGCTTTCGCTTGTCCGGGCGCCTTTAGTGTGCGGCTGCCAAGGTAGCCTCACTCTCTTCGGCGCGCAGAGATCGCTTGATACTTCCATGCACTGTGATGATGCCACGTGGACCGGGCATCTTGAGTGTGAGGGAGGCGTAGTGTGGTATTGCATTAAAGCGAGCGAAAGCTTCGCGTCCGAGCAGTGCTTGATAGCCAGTTTGAAACGGAGCGATGTGGAAAGTTAAATGCTCGCGACGGAAGTTATCGGGGGAGCCGAATATAACTTGTAGTAGGAGGGAGCCCGTACAATGAGCCCCTGGGCCTGGCGTTACTCCTTTAAATGTAGTATTGCTATGGCGAATTTGTGTTGGGTCTAACCCCATCCCGCGGATTGTATCCTGATATATTAGGTTTAGGCTACTGCCGCCGTCCATCAAGACTCTTGTGAAGTGATATCCGCCAATTACTGGGTCTAATACCAGGGCATCCCATCCTGCGTGTCGGATCCTTGCTGAGTAATCGCGATGGTCGAAAGTGATCGGTTGAGATGACCAGTGGCAGGACTTCGCGGTAACAGATACTTGGGTATATTTTCCTGGGAGTGCCGCGTTGTTTTTTCCCTTGATTACGTGTAACACGTTTACTGTTTTGACTTCTGGTGGAAATTTCTTTTGTTCCCCCGTGTCTTGCTTGGGGGGCTCGTCCTCGTCTTCACTTGGTGTATCCTCCCCCTTGTGTACGGCGTTGAGCTTGCCGGACTGCTTGAAGACCCAACATTCTCTGTGGGTATGATTAGCAGGTTTACCAGGGGTACTATGGATCTGACATACTTGGTCCAGAATTTTATTGAGGCTGGACATTTCATCCCTGGTGCCTTTAGGGGGCGGCTTTTGACCTAGCCGAGAGCTTTTGAATCCGGCATTTACTGTCGTGCCCTTCGTGCTGTCTTCTTTATTCCGGCGTTTGTTATTGCTGTTGCGCCGTGATTTCCCGTTTCCATCTCTAACTTCAGATGTACTGGGGTCGCTGGTGCTGCATCTGGCTAGCCAGCTGTCCTCACCCGCGCAAAAGCGGGTCATGAGGTTTGTTAATGCGGCCATCGTTCTCGGCTTATTTTGGCCGAGGTGTCTGGCGAGCCATTCGTCACGGACGCTATGCTTGAAAGCTGCCAAGGCTTCGGCGTCCGGACAGTCGACAATCTGGTTCTTTTTAGTAAGAAACCTGTTCCAAAGCTTTCGGGCTGACTCTCCGGGCTGTTGAGTTATATGACTCAAATCGTCCGCATCCGGAGGTCGGACATAAGTCCCTTGAAAATTTGCCCGAAAGGCGTCTTCGAGCTCTTCCCAACTTCCAATGGAGCTTTCGGGGAGGCCTTTGAGCCAGTGACGAGCTGGCCCTTTGAGCTTGAGGGGTAGTACTTGATGGCGTGGAGATCATCTCCTCGAGCCATATGGATATGAAGGATGTAGTCCTCAATCCAGACCCCAGGGTCTGTTGTTCCGTCGTATGCCTCTATGTTTATGGGCTTGAATCCCTCTGGAAATTCGTGGTCCAGCACCTCATCGGTGAAACATAGGGGGTGTGTGGCACCCCTGTAGCTGGGTGTACCGCGTTGTTCGGATGTTTGTTGTATTGCATTGTATGTTGGGGCGCGCTTGCGTGGTCCATAGATGGATCTTGTTGCGCTGTCCTTTGGGTACGAGACCTCGCATGGGTCGTGTATTGTATTGTGAGCGGCGTTGTATGCCGCTCTGTGTTGGTAGAGGGGTCGTCTATCCGACCAGGTGGCTGCTTTGATATTTGGTTGTGGGGGTTCTGAGGCCTCCTCATCGAATTCGGGTAGCAGCTTCCGCTTTGGGTAGCTTTTGGAGGGGCGATTGTCGCCGTACCTTGCTGCAGTGTTGAGTATTTTAGTCCATCTGATTTGGAGTGTGTCTTGCATGGCCTTGAGCCTTTGCTTCTGCTTTTTCAGACTCCTCGCGGTGGCAACAAGCCTTTTACGGGCAGGCTGCTGCTTCGGGTGTCTGTCCGACATTATGTCGTCCGGACTATTATCCTTGATAGGATTTGTTTGTTCGGTTTGATTATCCGGATTGCCGTTGTCCGGCAGCGGTTCGCCCTGCTCCAACGCTGGGTCTGTGTGATCGCTATTTCTGTCGAGGCGGGATTTGGGGCGGCGCTTGCGTCGCCGCTTTGACTGCTTTTTGAGGGAACAAGCCTTCGGTGCGTCCTTCCGCTCCTCGTTGTCATCTTTTGGTGCATCCACCATGTATACGTCATATGACGAGGTGGCGTTCCAGGGCCCAATGGGCGCTGGTTCTTCATCGTCTCCTTCCTCGGCGTCCATACCGTCGATGTCTTCGGAGTCGAAGTCGAGCATGTCGGTTAAATCGTCGACAGTGGCTACAAAGTGGGTGGTGGGTGGGCTTTGAATTTCTTCATCATCCGCATCCCAATCTCGCTGACCGTAGTCCGGCCAGGGCTCTCCTGATAAAGAGAGAGACTTTAGTGATTTTATAATATCGCCAAAGGGCGAGTGCTGAAAGATGTCCGCGGCTGTAAACTCCATGATCGGCGCCCGATCGGATTCGACTGGCAGAGGCGCGAATGGTTCGGAGTCCGAAGAGGAGTCCGGCTCCTTGGAATCATGAGTCTCACGGAGTGCGGGGCTGGTGTTCGGCTCGATCGCCGTTAGGATCACAGCCCCCGAGGTGGCGTCCAACCACCCATCCTTGATCGGCGCGGTTGGCTCCGAATTAAGGGTCGAAGTCAATGCAGGTGCGGCCTTCATGGCACTGTTAGGCGGCAGAGCTAGATCATCCTCGTCGTGGCAGTGCGGCGCGCTCGGCAGTGGCTCGAATCCGTCGAAGATCAAGTCCCCATGGATGTCAGCCGTGTAGTTTAAACTTCCAAATCTGACCTGATGGCCAGGGGCATAGCTTTCGATCTGCTCTAGATGGCCAAGTGAATTGGCCCGCAGTGCAAAGCCACCGAAGATAGAGATCTGTTCGGGGAGACAAGTTTCACCCTGGACCGCATCACTATCGATGATCGTAGGAGCCATCAAGCCTGACGGCGACGACACAGAGGAACTCTCAATGAAAGCACCAACGTCGGTGTCAAAACCGGCGGATCTCGGGTAGGGGGTCCCGAACTGTGCGTCTAGGCCAGATGGTAACAGGAGGCAAGGGACACGAAGTTTTACTCAGGTTCGGGCCCTCTCGATGGAGGTAAAAGCCTACATTATACTTGATTAATATTGATGATATGGGTAGTACAAGAGTAGATCTACCACGAGATCAGAGAGGTTAAACCCTAGAAGCTAGCCTATGGTATGATTGTTGTTGTCTATGTTGTCCTACGGACTAAAACCCTCCGGTTTATATAGACACTGGAGAGGGTTAGGGTTACACAAAGTCGGTTACAATGGTAGGAGATCTGCATATCCGTATCGCCAAGCTTGCCTTCCACGCCAAGGAAAGTCCCTTCCGGACACGGGACGAAGTCTTCAATCTTGTATCTTCATAGTCCAGGAGTCCACCTGAAGGTCTAGTCTGGCCATCCGGACACCCCCTAATCTAGGACTCCCTCAATCATGTTTTGTAAAAGTTATCGGCAACTGGTCGGAGCCTTATGGTTGTCGCTTTATTGTATGAAATGCAAACACCATGTAATTGCTTTACTTTATCACTATGCGTTAGCGATAGTTGTAGAAGCAATAGTTGGCGAGACGACAACGACGCTACGATGGAGATCAAGGTGTCAAGCCAGTGACGATGGAGATCATGACGGTGCTTTCGAGATGGAGATCAAAGGCACAAGATGATGATGGCCATATCATGTCACATGTTTTGATTGCATGTGATGTTTATCTTTTATGCATCTTATCTTGCTTAGTATGGCGGTAGCATTATAAGATGATCCCTCACTAAAATTTCATGGTATAAGTGTTCTCCCTGAGTATGCACCGTTGCGATAGTTCGTCATGCCGAGACACCACATGATGATCGGGTGTGATAGGCTCTACGTTCACACACAATGGGTGCAAGACAGTTTTGCACTTGCAGAATACTCGGGTTAAACTTGACGAGCCTAGCATGTACAAACATGGCCTCAGAACACTGGAGACCGAAAGGTCGAACGTGAATCATATAGTAGATACGATCAACACGTGATGATCGGACATGGTTTAGTTGATTTGGATCACGTAATCATTTAGATGACTCGAGGGATGTCTATCTAAGTGGGAGTTCTTAAGTAATATGATTAATTGAACTTAATTTATCATGAACTTAGTCCTGATAGTATTTGCAAATTATGTTGTAGATCAATAGCTCGCGTTGTAGCTCCCCTATGTTTTTTATATGTTCCTAGAGAAAACTAATTTGATAGATATGATAGTAGCAATGATGCAGGCTGGGTCCGTGATCTGAGGATTATCCTTGTTGCTGCGCAAAAGAATTATGTCCTTGGTGCACCGCTAGGTGACAGACCTATTGCAGGAGAAGATGCAGATGTTATGAACATTTAGCAAGCTCAATATGATGACTACTTAATAGTTTAGTGCACCATGCTTTACGGCTTAGAACCGGGACTTCAAAAACGTTTTTAATGCCACACATCATATGAGATGTTCCAAGAGTTGAAATTGGTATTTTAGACTCATGCCCATGTCGACAGCTATGAGACCTCTGACAAGTACTTTGCCTACAAGATGGAGGAAAATAGCTCAGCTACTGAGCATGTGCTCAGAATGTCTGGGTACTACAATCACTTGAATCAAGTGGGAGTTAATCTTCAAGATAAGATAGTGATTGACAGAGTTCTCTAGTCACTATCACCAAGCTACTAGAACTTCATGATGAACTATAATATGCAAGGGATTACAAAAATAATTCCCGATCTCTTCGCGATGCTAAAATCGGTGAAGGTAGAAATCAAGAAAGAGCATCAAGTGTTGATGGTTAACAAGACCACTAGTTTCAAGAAAAAGGGCAAGGGAAAGAAAGGGAACTTCAAGAAGAACGGCTAGCAAGTTGCCACTCCCGAGAAGAAGCCCAAAGCTAGACCCAAGCCTAAAACTGAGTGCTTCTACTGCAAAGGGAATGGTCATAGGAAGCGGAACTACCCCAAATACTTGGCGGATAAGAAGGATGGCAAAGTGAACAAAGGTATATTTGATATATATGTTATTGATGTGTATTTTACTAGTGTTCATAGTAACCTCAGGTTATTTGATACCGGTTCAGTTGCTAAAATTAGTAACCTGAAATAGGAGTTACATAATGAACAGAGACTATTTAAGGGCAAGGTGACGATGTGTGTTGGAAGTGATTCCAAGGTTGATAAGATCACCATCGCACAGTCTCTCTACCTTCAGGATTAGTGTTAGACCTAAATAAATGTTATTTGGTGTTTGCATTAAGCATGAATATGATTGGATCATGTTTATTGCAATACGATTATTCATTTAAGTCAGAGAATAATTGTTGTTCTGTTTACATGAATAAAAACCTTCTATGGTCATACACCCAATGTAAATGGTTTATTGAATCTTGATCGTAGTGATACACATATTCATAATATTGATGCCAAAAGATGCAAAGTTGATATTGATAGTGCATCTTTTTTGTGGCACTGCCTTTTAGGTCATATTAGTGTAAAGAGCATGAAGAAACTCCATGTAGATGGGCTTTTGGAATCACTTGATTATGAATCATTTGATAGTTGCGAACCATGCCTCATGGGCAAGATGACTAAAACTCCGTTCTCCGGAACAATGGAGCGAGCCAATGACTTATTGGAAATAATACATACCGATGTATGCGGTCCAATGAGTGTTGAGCCACGCGGCGGGTATCGTCATTTTCCGACCTTCACATATGATTTGAGTAGATATGGGTATATCTACTTGATGAAACATAAGTCTGAAACATTTGAAAAGTTCAAAGAATTTCAGAGCGGAGTGGAGAATCACCGTAACAAGAAAATAAAGTTTCTATGATCTGATCGCGGAGATGAATACTTGAGTTACGAGTTTTGGTCTTCAATTAAAACAATGTGGAATAGTTTCACAAATTCGTGCAACCTGGAACACCACATCATAATGGTGTGTCTGAACATCATAACCGTACTTTATTGGATATAGTGCAATCTATGATGTCTCTTACTGATTTACCACTATCGTTTTTGGGTTTATGCATTAGAGACAGCTACATTCAAGTTAAAAGGGGCATCATCTAAATCCGTTGAGACGACGCCATATGAACTGTGGTTTAGCAAGAAACCTAAGTGTGAAAAAGTTTCAAACTGGTAAGCTCGAAGCCCAAATCGAAGAAATGCGTCTTCATAGGATACCCAAAGAAAACTGATGGGTACACCTTCTATCACAGATCCGAAGGCAAGATATTCGTTGGCTAAGAATGGATCCTTTCTAGAGAGAAGTTTCTCTCGAAAGAAGTGAGTGGGAAGAATGTGGAACTTGATGAGGTAATTGTACTTCTCCCGAATTGGAAAGTAGTTCATCACAGAAATACAGTTCCGGTGATTCCTACACCAATTAGTGAGGAAGCTAATGATGATGATCATGAAACTGCAGATCAAGTTACTACCGAACCTCTGTAGGACAAACAGAGTATGGTCCGCACCAGAGTGGTACGGTAATCATTTCTGGAAGTCATGTTACTAGACCATGACGAACCTACGAACTATGAGGAAGCGATGATAAGCCCAGATTCCGCGAAATGGCTTGAGGCCATGAAATCTGAGATGGGATCCATGTATGAGAACAAAGTATGGACTTTGATTGACTTGCCCGATGATCGGTGAGCCATTAAGAATAAATGGATCTTTAAGAGAAAGACGAACGCTGATAGTAGTGTTACTATCTATAAAGCTCGAATTGCCGCAAAATGTTTTCGACAAGTTCAAGGTGTTGACTATGATAAGATTTTCTCACTCGTAGTGATGCTTAAGTCTGTTCGAATCATGTTAGCAATTGCCGCATTTTATGAAATCTGGCAAATGGATGTCAAAACTGCACTCGTTAATGGATTTCTTAAAGAAGAGTTGTATATCATGCAACCAATAGGTTTTGTCGATCCTAAATGTGCTAACGAAGTGTGCAAACTCCAGCGATCCATATATGGACTGGTGCAATCATCTCGGAGTTGGAATATACACTTTGATAAGATGATCAAAGCATATGGTTTTATACAGACTTATGGTGAAGCCTGTTGAGGGAGTCCTGGATTAGGGGGTGTTCGGGTAGCCGGACTATACCTTCGGCCGGACTCCTGGACTATGAAGATACAAGATTGAATACTTCGTCCCGTGTCCGGATGGGACTTTCCTTGGCGTGGAAGGCAAGCTTGGCGATGCAATATTCAAGATCTCCTACCATTGTAACCGACTCTGTGTAACCCTAACCCTATCCGAAGTCTATATAAACCGGAGGGTTGTAGTCCGTAGGAAAGAACCAACTCCATACACAACAATCATACCATAGGCTAGCTTCTAGGGTTTAGCCTCCTTGATCTCGTGGTAGATCTACTCTTGTACTACCCATATCATCAATATTAATCAAGCAGGAGTAGGGTTTTACCTCCATCGAGAGGGCCCGAACCTGGGTAAAACAAAGTGTCCCCTGTCTCCTGTTACCATCCGGCCTAGACGCACAGTTCGGGACCCCCTAACCGAGATCCGCCGGTTTTGACACCGACATTGGTGCTTTCATTGAGAGTTCCTCTGTGTCGTCGCTTTTAGGCCTGATGGCTCCTTCGATCATCAACAACGATGCAGTCCAGGGTGAGACTTTTCTCCCCGGACAGATCTTCATCTTCGGCGGCTTCGCACTGCAGGCCAATTCACTTGGCCACCTTGAGCAGATCGAAAGCAACGCCCCTGGCCATCAGGTCAGGTTTGGAAGCCTAAACTACACGGCTGGCATCCGCGGAGACTTGATCTTCGACGGATTCGAGCCACAGCCAAGCGCGCCGCACTGTCTTGATGGGCATGATATAGCTCTGCCACCGAACAGCGCCTTGGAGGCCGCACACGCAAGGTTCCGACCATTGATTCGGAGCCCACTGCACCGATCGAGGATCAATGGTTGGACGCTGCCTCAGGGGCTGTGATCTCAGAGGCGATTGAGCCGAACTCCAGCCCCGCACTCCGCGTGGCCCGTGACTCCAAGGAGTCGGATTCCTCTCCGAGCTCTGAGCCCCCCGCGCCCCTGCCGATTGAATCCGATTGGGCGCGGATCATGGAGTTCACCGCCACGGACATCTTTCAGCACTCGCCCTTCGGCGATATCCTGAATTCTCTAAAGTCTCTGTCTTTATCAGGAGAGCCCTGGCCGGACTACGGTCAGCAAGGTTGGGATACGGACGACGAAGAAATTCAAAGCCCACCCACCACCCACTTCGTAGCCACTGTCGATGACTTAACCGACATGCTTGACTTCGACTCCGAGGACATCGACGGTATGGACGACGATGCAGGAGACGAACAAGAACCAGCACCTGTAGGGCGCTGGAAGGCCACCTCGTCATATGACATATATATGGTGGATACTCCAAAATATGGAGATGGCGATGGAACAGTGGGGGACGACGCCCCCAAGAAACAGCAAAAGCGCCGGCGTCAGCGGCGCTGCTCTAAATCCCGCCAAAGCAAAAATGGTGATTCCGGCACGGGAGATAATACTACCCCGGATAGCGCCGAAGAACACCCACCTCAGCAAAATTCAGCACAGGAAGATGGAGAAACCAGCCCTCATGAAAGAGTGGCAGACCGAGAGGTCGAGGATGATAACTATACGCCTCCCTTCGAAGACGAGGCTAGCCTCGATGACGACGAATTCGTCATACCATCAGACCCCGCCGAACAAGAGCGTTTTAAACCCAAGCTTTTAGCTACGGCAAGCAGCCTCAAGAAAAAGCAGCAACAGCTTAGAGCTGCTCAAGAATTGCTAGCTGACATATGGACTAAAGACCTTGCGGCCGAAGAGTATGAACTCGAACGCCCCTCCAAGAGTTACCCGAAGCGCAGACCGCTACCCCGATCAAAGGAGGAAGCACCTACATCACTAGCGCATGACATGGCAGACCGGCCACCTCACGGCCGTGACAGAGAGGCCTGTCGGCCCTCCACCCAAGCCATGCCCCGACGCCGCTCAACTAAGGCACGGTAAATTGCGCCCAACCTGCAAGACATACTGGAGGATAAGGCAAGACAAACAAGATCGATCTACGGATCGCGCAGGAGCCCTACGGCACGAGAAAATGATCTTCACTCTGGATACAACAAATCCGGTCGGGCCGAACACAACAGACATAGCTCTTCTGAGCTGCGTCGTGATATAGCCCAGTACAGAGGCGCCGCACACCCGCTATGCTTCACGAATGAAGTAATGGATCATAAAATCCCAGAGGGTTTCAAACCCGTAAACATCGAATCATACGATGGCACAACAGACCCGGCGGTATGGATCGAGGATTATCTCCTTCACATCCACATGGCACGCGGCGATGATCTACACGCCATCAAGTACCTCCCGCTCAAACTTAAAGGACTGGCCCGACATTGGCTTAATAGCTTGCCAGCAGACTCAATCGGTTCTTGGGAGGACCTGGAAGCCGCATTCCTCGACAACTTCCAGGGCACTTACGTGCGACCACCGGATGCCAATGACTTAAGCCACATAATTCAACAGCCAGAAGAATTGGCCAGACAATTCTGTACACGGTTCCTAACAAATAAAAACTAGATAGTCGACTGTCCGGACGCAGAGGCCCTAGCAGCCTTCAAGCATAACATCCGTGACGAGCGGCTTGCCCGGCACCTGGGACAGGAAAAGCCGAAATCCATGGTAGCCCTCACGACACTCATGACCCGCTTTTGCGCGGGAGAAGACAGCTGGCTAGCTCGCAGTAACAACTTATCAAAGAACCCTGGTAATTCGGACACCAAGGACAAAAGTGGCAGGACATGTCGGAATAAGCAAAAATGCCGCGTCAACAGCGACAACAATGAAGACACGGCAGTCAATGCCGGATTCAAAGGCTATAAATCCGGTCAGCGGAAAAAGCCATACAAAAAGAATACTCAGGGCCCGTCCAGTTTGGACTGAATACTCGATTGCTTGTGCCAGATACATGGCACCCCCGAAAGGCTAGCCAATCACACTAACAGGGAATGTTGGGTGTTCAAGCAGGCAGGCAAGTTAAGGGCCGAAAACAGAGACAAGGGGCTGCACAGCGACGACGAGGAGCCCAAGCCGCCGAACAACAATGGATAGAAGGGCTTTCCCCCACAAGTGCGGACGGTGAACATGATATACGCAATCCACATTCCCAAGCGGGAGCGGAAGCGTGCGCTACGGGACGTATACACGATGGAGCCAGTCGCCCCAAAGTTCAACCCATGGTCCTCCTGCCCGATCACTTTCGATCGAAGGGACCATCCCACTAGCATCTGTCATGGCGGCTTTGCCGCATTGGTTCTCAACCCAATCATCGACGGATTTCATCTCACAAGAGTCCTTATGGACAGCGGTAGTAGCCTGAACCTGCTTTATCAGGATACAGTGCGGAAAATGGGCATAGATCCCTCAAGGATTAAACCCACAAGAACGACCTTTAAAGGCGTTATACCAGGTGTAGAAGCCAACTGTACAGGCTCAGTAACACTTGACGTGGTCTTCGGATCACCGAACAATTTCCGAAGCGAAGAGTTAATATTCGATATAGTCCCGTTTCGCAGTGGCTATCACGCCCTGCTCGGACGAACCACATTTGCAAAGTTCAATGCGGTGCCGCATTACGCATATCTCAAGCTCAAGATGCTAGGCCCTCGAGGAGTAATTACGGTCAACGGAAACCCCGAACGCTCCCTCCGTACGGAGGAGCATACGGCGGCTCTCACAGCGGAGGTACAAAGTAGCCTCCTCAGGCAATTCTCTAGTCCGGCCATTAAAAAGCCAGACACTGCCAAGCGCGCCCGGAGTAACCTACAGTAGGACCGCCTGGCACACTCTGAGCAAGCGTAGCAATGCGGCCCCAACCCCAGCTCTCGCAACATAGCAAAACCAGTACCTCGCATTGAAAGTGCGTTATATCGACTAGAGGGGGGGTGAATAGGCGATTTTTATGAAAGTCTTCAAAACTTGGGAGTTATGAAGACAAACAGTGAAGATTATGCCTATTACTATGCAGCGGAAGTTAGATTACACTAGGCCAGCCATGGTCATGTATTCAATAGAGTGAAAGCACAGTGACAAACAACTTCAGTGTAATAAGGATCAAGTAGGAAGAAGTTATGAAGCCAAACAGATCATGCATTCACGTTGTGAAGACAAATGATAAAGCAAGCATGCAATGACTTCACAATGAGTAACAGCAAGAGAAGGAAGTGAAGATGAAACCAGTGACTCGTTGAAGACAATGATATGTTGGACCAGTTCCAGTTGCTGTGACAACTGTACGTCTGGTTGGAGCGGCTAGGTATTTAAACCTTAGGACACACAGTCCCGGACACCCAGTCCTGAACACACAGTTCAGGACACCAAGTCCTCACCGTAATCTCCTTGAGCTAAGGTCACTTAGTCCTCGCCCAATCACTCTGGTAAGTCTTCAAGGTAGACTCCCAAACCTTCATAGACTTCGTTCACAGGCAATCCACAATGTCTCTTGGATGCTCTGAACGCGACGCCTAACCGTCTGGAGGATTCACAGTCCTCAAGTGTAATAAGTCTTCAGATCACACAGACAAGAAGACTTAAGTGATGCCCAATTTACTCTGGCTCTGGGTGGTTAGGGCTTTTCTCCTCACTAGGAATTTTCTCTCAAAGGCTTCGAGGTGGGTTGCTCTCAAACGACAAAAGCCGTGCACTGAGATCTGAGCAGCCAACCGTTTATGGTTGTGGGGGTGGGCCATTTATAGCCACTTGGCAACCCGACCTGATTTGTCCGAAATGACCCTGGGTCACTAAGGAACTGACACGTGTCTCAACGGTCAAATTTCGAACTCTCATGGCAACTTTACTTGGGCTACAAGCAAAGCTGACTTGTCCGCCTCTGGACAAGATTCGCTCTCATTGTCTTCGCTCGAAGACATAGGTTTTTTGATTTAGGCATCACTTCAGTCATTCTGACTTGTTCTCTTGGACCCCACTTAACAGTATGGTGGTTCCTATGACTCAACAAGAATAAAAAGAACTACGAAAGATCTAAGTCTTCGAGTTCCATAGGCTTCATGACGTGTCTTCTGTTGTCATAGTCTTCAATGTGAATATCTTCATATACCACCTTTGTCTTCAATGTCTTCATACATTTTTAGGGGTCATCTCTGGTAGTAAAACCGAATCAATGAGGGACTTCTACCTGTGTTTTCCTGCAATTCTCACAAACACATTAGCCCCTCAACTAGGTTTGTCGTCAATACTCCAAAACCAACTAGGGGTGGCACTAGATGCACTTACAATCTCCCCCTTTTTGGTGATTGATGACAAACTAGTTGAAGTTTTCAACGGGGAATATAAAGTGTGAAGTTTGTAAAGGAATTGTCTTCATAAGTAGCAAGAGCTCCCCTTGAAGATGTGCATATAAGTTAATTTGCTTTTGGAATGCAAATGCACATGGCAGGTTGTACTTGTGGAGATCAGCTTCAGCTTATGATGACAATCCACTATGCATGTGAAAGTATATGAAGATAATGACATGCATAATGGAAAATGGACGTCTGCAGAATGAGATGAGTGCGGAATTTATCGTCGCAAATAGAGTGGTAAACGAGTAGCAGACGACCATCGAGTTTTAGTGTTTACAACTCAAAAGAACCAAATGAAGCAAAAACAAGAGTTGTAAACACGAAGCAAAGTATAACAAAACAAGGCACCCGCCCAATTGACCCGCTTGAAGACTATAAACATCATATGCTTCTCCCCCTTTTGTCAGGAATGACCAAAAAGGTTTGAAGACATATAGTTTTCTACGCGTTCCCAGGCGCAGCAGGGTCGGTGGAGTTGTTTGGCGGTGCTGAGCTTTGAGGTGCTGAAGCGGGTGGTGGTGAAGTAGCATCATCATCTTCATCAATGATCCTCGCAGTGACGGTGGCAGCAGATGAGGAATACTCAAAGTCTTCAAGTGACGGTGTGTTGCGCATCACAACCCTCCTAGGAGGTGTGGTGTCAAATTTGAAGCGCTCTGTGAAGCCATCCTCTTCAAGTTCAGCTTCAGTGCAGATCATTGAGAGCCCTTTCCACGTACGACGGCAAGTCTCATGTGTAACGAAGGCATTCTTGGTGGCCAGGTTTCGAAGACGATTGACATCCACCAAGAGGCTCTTCATCTGACGTTTCATCCAGTCGTGATGCCTATCTTGCTTTTGGTGAAGGGCCACAAGAAGCTCTCGGTCAGTGAGGACACGAGCACGCTTCTTGGGTCTTGGAGCGTTTGTGCTATCTGTGGCTTCAGTTGACGCTGGTGCACGTGTAGTGCCAGCCATCGGATAGACCCTGGTCATGGCTTCAACACCTTCAACATTATGCATGAAGCTCTGGTGTTCGGCATTCTGAAGACTTATTGGTTGCTTGGCAGGCTCAGGGTATATTGCTTCAGCAGAGATATCCACATCTAGCAGGAAGATGCGATGGTTTCGGGCTGATGGCTAATACAAAATTGTAGAGTGCAGTTTGATCAGCCTCATCACCCAAGGGGCATAGATTTTTAGACCAAATAAGTCCAAGCCTGATGCAGCAAGTTGTCGTATGAAAAGATCCTGTGCGTTGAAGCATTTGCCATGCATGATATAGAATATGAGAGTCTTCATTGCACCCTCAATCTTGGCATGTGGAGAGTGTCCCTTAATGGGCCAGAGGGTCCGCCGGATAATATGATATATGGTCCTGGGCAGGTACTCTAGGTCTTCAACGAAGAACTCAGTTGGATAGGGTGCATCCTGAGGCAATGGCTTCATCATTGAGAGCATCTGACTCATATTGGGTTCAGGTCTCTGGAAAATACTCTCAATAGCTTCAAAATGTGATTGGCAGCCTTCCTCGAAGAATTCGCCTGGAGTGGGCAGGCCGGTGAGCTCAATGATGTTAAATGCATTGGCTTCATGATGGACATTTCCGGTCATCCACTCCAGGATCCAAGTCTTCGGATCTCTGTTGTAGCCTTTGATGTGGAGAGTGGCATAAAACTGAAGCAGAAGCTCTTCGTTCCAGTGCTCTTCATCAGTCACGAACGGCAGCAGACCCACTTGCCTGAAGCAGTCCAAAGCTTCCTCAAGACATGGCAGACCAGCAATAGCTTTAACCTCAAGGCGCTTGTGAGGAAAGATGCGACCTTGGTTGTATAAGATGCAAGAATAATAGCTGCGCTGTGAATAGCTCCAGAACCTGTCTGATACAATCCTTTCCCTTGAATAGGGGTTCTTGGAGCTATCGAAAAATGTGTTGTCTGCCTTGAAGCTGTTTACATCAAAGGAGCCAGGTGCTGATGCAGGACCTGGGAACCTTGGAAGCCTTGGGACTGGCTTCTGGACATGAGGCCTGTGCTCTATGTGATAGTCAAATTGTGGACCTGCAGCAGACTCAAGAACTGAAGTGTCTGGCTCAGTGGCTTCGCTGTCTGCTGAAGCATTTGGTGGGGCGGGCTTCACATTGGCTTCAGTGTTTGTAGTTTGAGGGACAAGTTCAGGCACGTTCTCTTGGGGAACTGCATCTTGATGGAGCGAGGGAGTGGGTTCTGGAGGTGCTTCTTCACTGTCTTCGGCTGATGCAGCCGGAATTTCTGCAGACTGGACTTGAGGCCGTGGACCTTTGCGAAGCCTATGGAACGCAGACGACGCTTGTGGTGTCGGAGTGGGCTGGGCCTCAATGTCTTCTTCCTCCTGAGGGCGATCCGCCCATGACTCATCTTGTGCCATTGGCGTCAGAGGACGACCAATGCTGATGGGTTCGCTTGTTTCAAGCTGAGGAAGGGCTGCATCACCTTGCACATTGTCCTGATGACCAATGTCTTCAGCAGCTATTGGATCGGCTGCTAGAATATTTTCAGCGTCAGGTGCCTCTGTGGGAGCGGGCTCATGAACTGTCAGTCTTCTTTCTGCATTGGGGTGAATGACAGAAAGGGGTTCAACCATCAAGGGCTCTGTGGGAGCAACCCCAGATTTCTTAGTCTTGCGCTTCTTTTTACTGGGGGCAGAAGGAGAGGCTTCAGAGCTCTTCCTTTTTCTGGCTTCAGCTTCTGCAGCTCTTGTCTTCTTTAGCTCTGAGGCTGTTGACCGGCTCTTTGGCTTCGAGCCAGTCGTGGCGGTTGGGAAGACAATGGGAGTGGCTGCTTGTCTTGATGCCTCTGGTTCACTCACAGCAGGCTGTTTCTTCTTCTTTGCGGCCATCTTGGGGTCGATGCCTGGACGCCCAAGTGCCTTGCGCTTTTCAGCTTCGTTGTAGGCTTGAACACATTTGTCAGCCAATGACTTCATCCTTTCACGCGAGCCTTGAGCTTCAGCATGCTTCTTCAGAAAGTTTTCTTTGAGATCATGCAGCATGATTTTCAAGCTTCTCACTTCCTGCACGCTGAGACTGGCCATGTGCTTCTTGAACTGAGCTTTTTCGTGATCAATTTTCTGCTTCAGCTCAACGATGCGCTGAGCAATGGCCAGTTCTGAAGCAATTGCGCCTTGGAAGGCGACGCTAAGTCCAACAGGCAGCTGCAGATCATTGAAGCTTATATCTGGTGTGTCAAACCATTCATCGACGAAGCTGTGGATGATGGCGACATCAAAGAGAGGCAGATTGTTGAAGATTTCCGCTTCCTCCTTGCTTTTGATGAGCTGCTCTAGTGCGTCATCGCCCAGATCTTCATCGCTTGATAGATCAATGGCTTCACTGCGCAGAATGGCAGCAGCAGTGAGCTCTTTGCCTGTGTGTTGCTGGGGCTCCTTTTCCTTCAGGGGCTTGGAGATGCGGGATACATCTTCAGACTGCACACTGACTTCAGGAGGTGCAGTTTTCAATGGCTTCGCCCTTGAGATTTTTGAGGCAGGAGCCGGCTTCGAAGCTTTTGGTTTCTTTGTCTGCTTTGGCTTCGACACAGCAGGAGCTTCATCAGACTCAGAATCAGCTGGAGGGTCATTCACAGCAGTCCCTTGGACCAAGATGTGGGTGATCAGGCCCTCAAGATTGGCAAACGGACCGATGATATTGGGTTCCGCGTCGCGTGTGCCATCTGCCCTTGGTGAGGAGGGACCAGGATTGAAGTCAAGCCCAAATTTCTTCTTGTTTAGCTTCGCTGACTGTTGAGCAAACTGAAAGTTGCGTTTGAAGAGATTGTCGTCACGACACCAGAGAAGTGACGACGGATGTGCATCATCAGGCTGTGGTCCTCGGACCATGCATGGGTAGAAGCCTAGAGCAATGGCTTCATCTCTGGTTCTGGGTACAAGGTTCTTGTATAAGATATCCCCCCATGGACTCTTGATTGCATTCTTTTCAGCATACTCCTGGGTGACGAAGTGGTATTTGAACCACTGTTCTGCCCAATAGCGTCGAATCCATTGGATTCGGGTTTTGCGCTGCCCATAGCTCTCTTCTGGATCTGTTTTATACATTTCTGCCAAGTCTTCAGGCAGATCCTTGGAAGTTCCCTCACGTCTCTATCTGCCCCCCTTTCTTGCTGCTGCAACTGAAGCCATAAACTTTAACTTGAAAGGCTTCAAAACTTTCAAAGGCTTCAAAGGCTTTCTTTTTCTTGACAAACAGGAACTGGCTTCAGGAGAGTTTATGTGATGCTGTAGGAATTCCGCAAATGAATGCAGACTATGAGAACCGAAGGATTCTCCCACGGACATGTACCTGTGACAGCATTAAGGTGCGAGGGAAGGGGAAGAGGTCATATGCATTCTCAGAAGGTTTTGAAGATTAATCAGTTTAGAAGACATTGACCTCATTGTGCGAAGACATTCACTTATAGATAAGAAGTTGGTTCCAGATTTGTACGAACCCATAGATCAGTACAAGTGAGGAATCTAACTACTTTATGAAGCACAAGTGAATATACTAGGCATGTTATGAGATGCAGCGAGAGATCTAACTGGTGTGAAGAGAAACTTCTTATGGTAGAAAGTGACAGAACCAAGAGATCAAAAGAGGCTGTAAAAAGAAGTTTTATTTACCACACTGGAACTGCTAGACGGAAGGAAGTTGATCCTGAGCAGTTCAGTCCTCCGTGCCCTAACTTGGCGACGGAGAACACCTACGGCGACGGCGGAGAGGACGATGTCCGCGGTCGGCGTGAGAACGGCGTTGGAGAGGTTGCGGCAGTGAAGCGCTTCGTCTCCGGCGTCGTCGAGTGCTAGCGGTGGGGCTAGGGTTCGTGCGAGGATGGAAGAAGGAGATAATGACCGCGGTAAGTATGAATTTATAGACTCAGAGGCGGCACTGTGCTATTACGCAGGTGCCCCTGGCGGTTCGCATTTGAGGCATGCGTGGCCAGTTAGCGGAAGTTTGGGGTTTGTTCCACGTCCCACGCACGCCTAAATTGTCGGGCGGTCGTTCCTGCTTCTCCGGATCTTATGTGGAGGAATGAGCATTAAAAACGGACTTTTATGGTTGTCTCTTTGTCTTCAGCTGACAAGGACACAGTGAAGACATTCGACAGTTTCAACAGAATGCATATGACTTGGAGAGATAGAGTTTGAGATAGAAAGCATAGAGAGATTAGGGTCCGATCACATTCACTTAGTTCAAAAGATTCAACCAAGAAGACATAGCAATAAGTGAATGCTGTAGAGGACAAAACACTCAAGCATATATATCTATTTAATCAACGTAGTGAAGATAATCATGAAGACATGTTGAGTTTGAAGCCAAACCAAATGTGAAGATATTGCAAGGTAACGCCATGAGTTAAACACTTCAAAATGGAACGTTTGGTGGTGGCGTTACCCACCGTATAGGAAGTATTAGACCCAGACACGGCGCACAATTATCGTGGCGCTCCGAAGTCAAATTCCACATTAATGTATTCACACTTAGAATGTATGTCTTCATTGATTGAAGATATACTTTACTTTGTGTGTTGCACATCTAAGTCATCAATATGCATAAGTGTTAGGATGTGTGCCTGTTCACAGGACATTTGAGGATTCCAGGATATTCAGCTCACACCGTAACTTGCAAAACCTCTTCTCATCCAAGGGCTTGGTGAAGATATCTGCCAATTGCTCTTCAGTGTTGACGTGTATGATATCAATGTCTTCCTTCACAACATGATCTCTGAGAAAGTGATGACGAATTTCAATGTGCTTTGTCTTCGAATGCTGAACTGGGTTGTTGGCAATCTTGATAGCGCTTTCGTTGTCGCAGTAAAGTGGCACTTGCTTCAGATGAATGCCATAATCCTTGAGTGTTTGCTTCATCCACAGAAGCTGAGCGCAGCAAGATCCAGCAGCAATGTATTCAGATTCAGCAGTGGAGAGAGATACACAGTTCTGCTTCTTTGAAGACCAACATACAAGTGATCGTCCCAGAAAGTGACATGTGCCTGATGTAGACTTGCGATCAACTTTGTCACCAGCATAATCAGCATCCGAAAATCCAACCAAATCAAACTCTGAGCCCTTTGGATACCATAATCCTAGAGTTGGGGTGTGAGCCAAATATCGAAGAATTCGCTTCACAACCAAGTGATGTGACTCCTTTGGTGCCGCTTGAAATCGAGCACACATGCAAACACTAAGCATGATATCTGGCCTAGATGGACATAAATAAAGCAAAGACCCAATCATGGAGCGGTATACCTTTTGATCGAACTCTTTACCATTGTTGTCAGGACCTAGATGATGTTTGGCTGGCATCGGTGTTGTGAAGCCTTTGCAGTCTTGCATACCGAACTTCTTCAGGCAATCTTTGAGATACTTCTCTTGAGATATGAAGATGCCATTGCGCTGTTGTCGGATTTGAAGACCAAGAAAGAACTTCAGCTCCCCCATCATGGACATCTGATATTGCTCTTGCATCATATATCCAAACTCTTCACTGTACTTCTGATTGGTGCAGCCGAAGATAATGTCATCCACATATATTTGGCACACAAACAGTTCACCATCGTATGTCTTCGTGGAAAGAGTGGGATCCAGGGAACCAGGTATGAAGCCTTTGCTCTTCAGAAAGTACTTGAGTGTATCATACCAGGCCCTAGGGGCTTGTTTGAGGCCATACAGTGCCTTGTTGAGCTTGTATACCATATCAGGATGTTTTGGATCTTCAAAGCCAGGTGGTTGTGCAACATACACTTCTTCTTCAATCTTGCCATTGAGAAAGGCACTTTTCACATCCATTTGATATAGAAGTATGTTATGATGATTTGCATAGGCCAGCAGTATGCGTATGGCTTCAAGCCTAGCCACAGGAGCAAATGTTTCATCGAAGTCAATGCCCTCCACTTGAGTATATCCTTGAGCAACGAGACGAGCTTTGTTTGTGACAACTTGACCATGCTCATCTTGCTTGTTGCGGTATATCCATTTGGTGCCTATTATGTTGTGCTTCCGTGGATCAGGACGCTTAACCAGTTCCCATACATTATTCATCTCAAACTGTTGAAGCTCTTCTTGCATAGCTTGAATCCATTCAGGTTCCATGAAGGCTTCTTCAACTTTCTTGGGTTCTGATATTGAGACAAATGCGAAATGCCCACAGAAGTTTGCTAGCTGAGTTGCCCTTGAACGAGTGAGTGGACCAGGTGCATTGATGCTGTCAAGTATTCTGTCAATCTGCACTTCATTTGCAACACGAGGATGTATAGGGCGAAGACTTTGCTCTTGCTGATATGCGTTGTTGTTTGGAGGAATGTCTTCATGCTAAGCATTGTCTTCATGTTGATCAGGTGCTGAGATGATGAGTTCTTCTTCAGGATGAGCTTCAGAAGGCATAATCTCTCCAGTTCCCATAAGCTTGATTGATTCACTAGCTAGGGCTTCATCCAGCACATTTGGCAGTTGCTCTCTTTGTGAACCATTTGTTTCATCAAACCGCACATCCACTGTTTTGACCATTTTGTAATGGAAGAGATTGAAGACTCTGTAGGAGTGTGAATCCTTTCCATATCCAAGCATAAAGCCCTCATGTGCTTTTGGTGCAAACTTTGAGGTGTGGTGTGGGTCCTTGATCCAGCACTTTGCGCCAAATACTCTGAAGTAACTGACATTTGGCTTCTTGCCAGATAGGAGTTCATAAGATGTCTTGTTCAGAAGCTTGTGAAGATAAACATGATTGATTGTATGGCATGCAGTATCAATGGCTTCAGTCCAGAATTTTCTTGGAGTCTTGTATTCATCTAGCATTGTTCTGGCCATTTCAATGAGTGTTCTGTTCTTGCGTTCGACGACGCCATTCTGCTGTGGCGTGTACGGAGCTGAGAATTCATGTGTGATGCCCAAGGTAGCAAGATATGTATCAAGGCCAGTGTTCTTGAATTCAGTGCCATTGTCACTTCTTATGTGCTTTATCTTGGCGCCAAAATTGTTCATAGCTCGATTAGCGAAGCGTCTGAAGACATCTTGCACTTCAGTCTTGTAAAGGATTATGTGTACCCAAGTATATCTAGAGTAATCATCAACAATGACGAAGCCATAGAGGCAAGTAGTAGTAGTAAAAGTTGAGTAGTGAGTGGGACCGAAAAGATCCATGTGGAGCAGTTCGAAGGGTTGTGTAGTAGTCATGATTGTCTTCGAAGGATGTTTTGCCCTTGTCATCTTCCCTGCTTCACAGGCACCGCATAAATGATCTTTCTTGAACTTGACGCCCTCGATGCCTATGACATGCTTCTTCTTCGCAACGGTGTGGAGGTTCCTCATGCCAGCATGCCCAAGCCTCCGATGCCAAAGCCAGCATTCTGAAGCTTTTGCAAGAAGACATACCGCAAGTTGTGGTCCTGCTGAGAAATCTACCACGTACAAATCACCTTTCTGATACCCTTCAAACACTAGAGATTTGTCAGATTCCATTAGCACCAGGCAACGATATTTTCCAAACATTACAATCATATTCAAATCGCAAAGCATTGAGACAGACATTAAGTTGAAGCCAAGGGATTCAACAAGCATGACTTTATCCATGTGTTGATCCTTTGAGATTGCAACTCTACCTAGACCCAATACCTTACTTTTACCAGTGTCAGCAAATGTGATGTGGCTCTTGTCGGATGGACATAATGTTGAGTCCATAAGAAGGCTTCTTCTGCCAGTCATGTGATTGGTACACCCACTATCAATAATCCATTCTGAAGACTTTGAAGTCGCTGGTGTCGTACCCTACAGTACAGTTAGGGGGATAGGCTTCACGAAGAGAATTGTGAAGCATAAACATTTGACGAACCAGTGGGTTATGAAAACTTAGATCCAGATTAGGACTAATAGGGAGAGTAGCATGCGATTCAGGAACGAAGTACATAATGATCCCATTCGGGCATTTTATCTTGCGCCCTACAAGATTTTTAAGGTCCCCAGCAATAGCATCAGAAGATTTTGTTTTTCTGCTGGAGACCTTTCCCTGCAAAAGAGAGTTAAGCTTTCTTAACCACCCACATCTTCAAGGGTGGCTTAGAAGCAATAAGTCTAAGTGCAGCATCTGAGAATTTTGGCTTTGAAGCCTTAGCAAACAGTCTAGCAGGTGGACAATAATACTCATAGGAATAAGAAGAATAATTTTTGGTCACATGAACATGGTTCGATGAACCGCTCTCATGTTCATATGCCTGAGTATGGTTTCCATGCAAAATGTTTGCATTAGTGTGACTCAGGTGAGTCCTCTGTTTGTATGAATCCATTGGACCGTATGAAGCCTTTGGTCTGAGATTTGTCTTCTTCAAGTGAGGTGTCATGAAGACATTCACAGGAAGATTTTCCAGACACTTTTTGGAAACCCAGATCTTCTTCATAGGTGGTCCATTCCTGCAGTTAGTACCAATGTACCTGGCAAACACTTCACCATTCTGATTCTTAAATAGTTTATAGTTTGCATCAAAGGATTCATCAATGATAATGGGGTTAGCACAAGTGAAGCCAGATAAGTTGGATGGATCTGCTGAAAGTTCCTTTGCAGCAACCCATGTGGTTTTGGGGTACTGCTCAGGTTTCCAGTAAGAGCCATCTGCATTGATTTTCCTCACAAATCCAACACCCTCTTTCCTAGGGTTTCGATTCAGGATCTGCTTCTTGAGGACATCACATAGTGTCTGATGTCCTTTAAGACTTTTGTACATCCCTGTTTCAAGCAATGTCTTCAACATAGCATTCTCATCAGCAATAGCAGTGGTATCCTCATCAGAGGGGTTAGTTACCACGTCAACAGTTGAAGATATTGCAACAGCAGTAGCAGTGGAACATTCAGCAACAGAATTAGCATTATCACGCTCAATGCATTTAAGACATGGTGGTTCAAATCCTTCCTGAGCGGGACTGATCTATTTGGAGCGAAGTGACTCGTTTTCCTTTTGAAGATCTTCATGAGCCACCCTTAATTTCTCAAGTTCTTGCTTCCTTTGAAGATAATCATAGGAAAGCTTTTCATGAGTTGTTGAGAGAGTATCATGACGATCTTCAAGTTCCTGGTACTTAACGTGAAGGTTTTTTATGTCTTCAATTAAGGATTCAGATCGAGTCATTTCAGCACCCAATAGATCATCGCTTCTGTCTAACAGTTTTTGAATATGTTCCATAGCTTTCTGTTGTTCAGTTGCAATTTTAGCAAGTGTTTTGTAGCTAGGTTTTGAATCACATTCAGAGTCATCGTCACTAGATGTTTCATAGCGAGTAGTGCGTGTGTTTACCTTGGCACCGTGTGCCATGAAGCAGTAGGTAGGAGTGGAGTCGTTCTTGTCATTTGCGTCAGTGTCGGTGATGCAGTCATTGTCTTCAGTGTTGAAGATGGACTTGGCGACGTATGCTGTAGCCAGACTCGCAATGCCAGAATCAGACTCCTCCTTAGACTCCACCTCTGCCTCCTCAGATGCGGACTCCTCCTCTGAATCCATCTCCTTTCCAACAAACGCACGTGCCTTGCCAGATGAGCTCTTCTTGTGTGATGAAGACTTTGATGAAGAGTTGGAAGAAGACTTTGAGTATTTCTTCTTCTTCTTGTCGTCAGAATCATATTCCTTGCTCTTCTTCTTCCTTCTGTTCTCATTGTCCCACTGTGGACACTCAGAGATGAAGTGTCCAGTTTTCTTGCACTTGTGACATGTTTTCTTCTTGTAGTCATGAGCAGAAGCTTCATCATTCCTTGAGCTTGATCGTGAAGATTTTCTGAAGCCTTTCTTCTTGGTGAATCTTTGGAACTTCTTCACTAGCATTGCAAGTTCTCTTCCAATGTCTTCAGGATCATCGGAACTGCAGTCAGATTCTTCTTCAGATGAGGAGACAGCTTTTGCCTTCAAGGCGCGAGTTCGCCCATAGTTTGGACCGTAGATATCTCTTTTCTCAGAAAGCTGAAACTCGTGTGTGTTGAGCCTCTCAAGTATGTCAGACGGATCGAGTGTCTTGAAATCAGGACGTTCTTGAATCATCAGGGCCAGGATGTCAAACAAACTATCAAGTGATCTCAGCAGTGTTTTGACGATTTCATGTTTGGTGATTTCAGTGGCGCCGAGGGCTTGAAGCTCATTTGTGATGTCAGTGAGTCTATCAAATGTGTGCTGGACATTCTCATTGTCATTTCGCTTGAAGCGGTTGAAGAGATTGCGAAGGACACTGATTCGTTGATCTCTCTGGGTTGAGATGCCTTCATTGACCTTGGAGAGCCAGTCCCAGACCAGTTTGGATGTCTTCAAGGCACTCACACAGCCATACTGTCCTTTGGTCAGATGACCACAGATGATGTTCTTGGCAGTAGAGTCCAGTTGAACGAATTTCTTGACATCAGCAGCAGTGACACCTTCTCCAGCCTTGGGAACGCCGTTCTCGACGACATACCATAGGTCGACATCAATGGCTTCAAGATGCATGTGCATCTTATTCTTCCAGTAGGGATATTCAGTTCCATCGAAGACGGGGCACGCAGCGGAGACTTTGATTATCCCTGCAGTCGACATAGCCAAAACTCCAGGTGGTTAAACCGAATCACACAGAACAAGGGAGCACCTTGCTCTGATACCAATTGAAAGTGCGTTATATCGACTAGAGGGGGGGTGAATAGGCGATTTTTATGAAAGTCTTCAAAACTTGGGAGTTATGAAGACAAACAGTGAAGATTATGCCTATTACTATGCAGCGGAAGTTAGATTACACTAGGCCAGCCATGGTCATATATTCAATAGAGTGAAACCACAGTGACAAACAGCTTCAGTGTAATAAGGATCAAGTAGGAAGAAGTTATGAAGCCAAACAGATCATGCATTCACGTTGTGAAGACAAATGATAAAGCAAGCATGCAATGACTTCACAATGAGTAACAGCAAGAGAAGGAAGTGAAGATGAAACCAGTGACTCGTTGAAGACAATGATATGTTGGACCAGTTCTAGTTGCTGTGACAACTGTACATCTGGTTGGAGCGGCTAGGTATTTAAACCTTAGGACACACAGTTCCGGACACCCAGTCCTGAACACACAGTTCAGGACACCAAGTACTCACCGTAATCTCCTTGAGCTAAGGTCACTTAGTCCTCGCCCAATCACTCTGGTAAGTCTTCAAGGTATACTCCCAAACCTTCACAGACTTCGTTCACAGGCAATCCACAATGTCTCTTGGATGCTCTGAACGCGACGCCTAACCGTCTGGAGGATTCACAATCCTCAAGTGTAATAAGTCTTCAGATCACACAGACAAGAAGACTTAAGTGATGTCCAATTTACTCTGGCTCTGGGTGGTTAGGGCCTTTCTCCTCACTAGGAATTTTCTCTCAAAGGCTTCGAGGTGGGTTGCTCTCAAACGACAAAAGCCGTGCACTGAGATCTGAGCAGCCAACCGTTTATGGTTGTGGGGGTGGGCTATTTATAGCCACTTGGCAACCCGACCTGATTTGTCCGAAATGACCCTGGATCACTAAGGAACTGACACGTGTCTCAACGGTCAGATTTCGAACTCTCATGGAAACTGTACTTGGGCTACAAGCAAAGCTGACTTGTCCGGCTCTGGACAAGATTCGCTCTCATTGTATTCGCTCGAAGACATAGGTTTTTTGATTTAGGCATCACTTCAGTCATTCTGACTGGTTCTCTTGGACCCCACTTAACAGTATGGTGGTTCCTATGACTCAACAAGAATAAAAAGAACTACGAAAGATCTAAGTCTTCGAGTTCCATAGGCTTCATGACGTGTCTTCTGTTGTCATAGTCTTCAATGTGAATATCTTCATATACCACCTTTGTCTTCAATGTCTTCATACATTTTTAGGGGCCATCTCTGGTAGTAAAACCGAATCAATAAGGGACTTCTACCTATGTTTTCCTGCAATTCTCACAAACACATTAGCCCCTCAACTAGGTTTGTCGTCAATACTCCAAAACCAACTAGGGGTGGCACTAGATGCACTTACACGCGTACATAACTACGCCCTTGAAATACCATGGGCACAGGGGAAGGGGCACAATAACGGCATGCCCAAAATACGGCTTAAAACGTACCAGGGGCTGCTGGATTTTTTTTTAATTTTTTCTTACTTTCAGGACTCCATACTTCGGACGACCTGTTCGGCAATTCGACTGCCGCACAAAGGATGCAAGATCCAGGGAGGCAGACAAGCCATGCCGCATTATGGAACTCCCAGGTGGTCTCTGTTGCAAGCGGTATACCTGTTTTAAATACAATTCCGGGGCCTGCCCCTGGTCAGGACATACTGAATAGTCCAATATATTTTGCTTACCGCACTATTTGTATCGTTCGGCTTTGATAAATAGCCTATCTATAAACAATGCATAGCTTTTTGTCTATTTTTCGCATTATAATCTCCTTTATATATGTTCATTAATGACATGTTGCACCCGTGCACTATGGTACGGCAAGTACGCCAGGGGCTTCAGTACCCTTTAATATGGTGAGAGAAGTCCGAACACTTACACAAGTGCGGCACCCCGAACTTATAGCACTATATGCATCGGCTCCGAATCATGATTTGGGTCAATAGTTGGGTTTGCCCGGCTCCTATGTTTTGGTGCCTTACGTTCCGCTATATCGGCTAAGGTAGCACTAGGAGAACCACTGCGATTGTGCCCCGGTTGAGCTGGGTTAAGCACCTCAGTGGAGAAAGCTAAAACTGACTGTCATGATGAGGCAAGAGACCGGTCGCTGTTCGAGAGGTTTTTTCGGGTCCCTAAAGACTTATGCCGCTTCGAGCGAGGAGCTGGATAAACCCAGCCAAGGCGTGGATAGCGCCCCGAACTTGGTCTTCCAAACTAGGGGCTTCGCCGAAATTTAAAATTATAAAGTTCTATGGCTAAGTGAGAGTGTTCAAGCATTATAGTCCGATTGCCTGGTTCGTCGTGCTGAGTGCCTCCCTCGAAGGACCCAAACATGGGAAAAAGAGCGCACAGGTTTATCACCGAACACCCCAGCACTAGTGGCATGGGGGCAGAAGCCGATGACTCGCCATCTCTCAATTTTTGATAAACGGCCGCACAGAAAATAATATTTTAAATTCAATAAGCATTGCTTAGCACATATGAACAAGTTTTCAGCGCACAGGATAAAATCGAGCGAGTTCATTCAAAAATTACATCCTTGGTGCATTCATCCGCCACAAGGCGGGCACCTGCAAGAACATCCTTATAATAGTTCTCGGGCTTGCGATGCTCCTTCCCTGGCGGTGGCCCGTCCCTCACAAGCTTCTCACCGTCCAGCTTACCCCAGTGCACCTTGGCACGGGCAAGGGCCCGACGGGCACCTTCGATGCAGACGGAGCGCTTGACGACCTCGAGCCTTGGACAGGCCTCCACCAGCCGCCGCACCAGCCCGAAGTAGCTCCCAGGCAGGGCCTCTCCGGGCCACAGCCGAACTATGAAGCCCTTCATAGCCTGTTCGGCCGCCTTGTGGAGCTCGACCAGCTGTTTCAGCTGGTCGCTCAAGGGCACAGGGTGTCCGGCCTCAGCATACTGAGACCAGAACACCTTCTTCGTCGAGCTGCCCTCTTCAGCTTGGTAGAATGCGGCGGCGGCGGATACACTACGGGGAAGATCTGCGAATGCCCCTGGAGAGCTCCGGATTCGGGTAAGTAACAAGTAGTTTACTTTTATATTTCTGCTATGCATGAAGAATGCCTTACCCGCTGCTATCTTTTTCACCTCCTCCAACTCTTGGAGGGCCTTTTGGGCTTCGGCCTTGGCAGACTTGGTAGTCTCAAGGGCCGTCGCGAGCTCGGATGCTTGGGTTTTTGACTCAAGCTCCAAACTTTCATGTTTTTTCATGAGAGCCTGAAGCTCTCGCTGCACCTCGCCGACCTGAGCCCCAAGTTTCTCCCGCTCGGTGCGCTCCGTGGCCGTTTTCTTTTCGGCCTCAGATAGCGCCTGCTTGAGGGTCGCCACCTCAGTCATGGCCCCTACAATAAGCAGTACAATCTTGTTATTTTTTTTTTGCAATCACGCCTCTCTATAGGCACCTTTTTCTGTAAGGTATTTCTTACCTTCTTTCTCCTCGAGTTGCCGCTTGGCAAGGCCGAGTTCTTGCTCGGTCCGCTCGAGGTCCTACTTCAGGACACCCACCTCCGCAGTCAGTGCGGCGGTGGATAGCAGCGAAGCCTGCATACGCATATTGACTCTTTTTGTTAGACTCCTGCGAAATTTACTAGATCCTCTATTCGGCTTTTCTTTCTGAACACCAAACAGAGCATCGGGGGCTACTATCTATGCGGTAATATTTTTACATATTTTTTACTTACCTCGAAGCCTGTTAGGAGGCTAGCGCAAGCCTCACTCAGTCCGCTCTTGGTGGACTGAACCTTCTGGATCACCGTACTCATAATAGTACGATGTTCCTCGTCAATGGAGGCGCCTTCAAGCACCTCCAGCAGATTGTCCGGCACCTCCGGTTGGTCGGAGGCTGCCGGCTCAGAAGGCTTGCTCCTCTTCGAAGGAGTTCGCCTGCCGCGGTCCGGAATCGTTGAAGATTACGGCACGGCGTCCGGCTCAAAGCCGGACTTGGAGCCCTGGGGGGTCTTGTCCCCTTTACTCCTGGAGTCCGGGAGGTCGCCCTGCGGCTCCTCCAGGACCACTTCCTCCTACCCCGGAGCTCTTTGCGACGCCACTTCGGCGTCATCCGCAGTGCGCAAGGAGACAACGGGCAGAACTGAGTTCACGTCCGATGAATCCAGGGAGCCGCTCGACGACTCATTGAGTTCGGCCCGGGGCAGGCTGCATGATTATATTCGACATTAGGGAAAGTTGTGCAACAAAAAGAATATCATGAGTTACTCTGGTATCCTAACACTTATAATTTTTCCGGATGCCTGGCCCTGTCCGGCCACTCCTCTTCGTCCTCGTCGGCGTCGGGGGCATAGTCCGGCGGAGGGGTCTTCCTCCTCTTGGACCCTTCGGCCTTATCCCTTGGGGTGGCCTTCCTTTTCTTTCCTCCATCCGCTGGGGGGGAGCTTTCTTCTTCCTCCTCCTCGTTTTCACGGGAGGAGGGCGTCTCGGACTCGTCAGATGACGAGTTCGACAACACCATGTTGCGGGTACTCTTTCGAGTCCCCGTGGTCTTCTTCTTCTTGGCCTTCTTCTCCGGCACCACATAAGGCGCCGGAGCCAGCAGCTTCACTAGTAGAGCTGGGGCTGGGTCTTCGGGCAGCGGAGCCGGACAGTTAATCGGTCCGGATACCGCTCGCCAAGCCTGTCAAAGGTGAGGGAGTTTAGATCCCGCATAGAGTTAAACTATGAAAAAAGATGAATATCCTGTGAAAGGTGAAAATAGCTTACCTCGCTAGCATGACGCTGCGAGCTGTATCCGCGGTCCTCGAAAGCGGATGCGGGAGCCGCGGCACCTTTGATTAGCACCTTCCAGACGTCTTCATACGTCGTGTCGAAGAGCCTGTTAAGGGTTCGGTGCTGTGCCGGGTCGAACTCCCACAAAGTAAAATCCCGTTGTTGACACGGGAGGATTCGGCGAACGAGCATGACCTGGACTACATTTACAAGCCTGATTGACTTGTTTACCAGGGACTGGATGCATGTCTTCAGTCCGGTCACCTCTTTCTCTTTACCCCACTATAGGCCCGTCTCTTTCCAGGACGTGAGCCGCGTGGGGGTCCGGATCGGAACTAGGGGGGTGCGATCCAGTTCGGATCGCGTGGCTCGGTGATGTAAAACCACCCGGCTTGCCACCCCTTTAGGGTCTCTACGAAGGAGCCCTCGAACCACAAGACGTTGGCAATCTTGCCCGCCATGGCGCCTCCGCACTCCGCCTGGTTGCCGTGCACCACCTTGGGCTTGACGTTGAAGGACTTGAGCCAGAGGCCGAAATGGGGGCGGACGCGGAGGAAAGCCTCGCACACGACGATAAACGCCGAGATGTTGAGGATGAAGTTCGGGGCCACATTGTGGAAATCCAGGCCGTAGTAGAACATGAGCCCCCGGACAAATGGGTGAAGTGGAAAACCCAGTCCGCGGAGGAAGTGGGGAAGGAATACTACCCTCTCATGGGGCCTTGGGGTGGGGACAAGCTACCCCTCCTCGGGAAGCCGGTGCACAATGTCTTTGGACAAGTATCCGGCCTTCCTAAGCTTTTTGACGTCACCCTCCGTGACGGTGGAGACCTTCCACTTGCCTCCCGCTCCGGACATCGCTGGAGAAAGGTTGAGGTGGGAAGTGCGGGCTTGGGCGCTGGAGCTCGAGTGCGCAGGAGATGGATAGGCAAAGGAGGAAGAAGGCGTAGGTAAAAAGGTGGATCCTTATCCCCTTATATGGACTGATGCGGTTGTGCGTCCCCACCTGCCTAATAAAACTCACTTTCCTCCCAAGCGTCGTGGTAAATGGCGCGGTTAGGGTTACCCATGTCCGTATTGATGAGAAACCCGTAAAAAGGGGCAGGCGATCTCTGCTTTGACAAGACGTGCCAAGGAAACCGCCTCACAAAACATGCTGAGGTGGAAAAGTAAAAACAATTCGAGTAAAGGACTTGGCCGTAGTGTGATAGCGCACTGCGGAATATGTCACCAGATCTGATTTGTGACAATATTATTCTCTCTATGGCAATATGTGGAAACTTATTTTACAGAGTCGGACACTACTCTTGGTGTTTACAAATCTTCTATGAAGGACTTGGAGGAGGAACCCTCCTTGCAATGCCGAAGACAATCTGCGTGCCGGACTCGTCGTCATTGAAGCCTGGTTCAGGGGCTACTGAGGGAGTCCTGGATTAGGGGGTGTTCGGGTAGCCAGACTATACCTTCGTCCGGACTCCTGGACTATGAAGATACAAGATTGAAGACTTCGTCCCATGTCCGGATGGGACTTTCCTTGGCGTGGAAGGCAAGCTTGGCGATGCGATATTCAAGATCTCCTACCATTGTAACCGACTCTGTGTAACCCTAACCCTATCCGATGTCTATATAAACCGGAGGGTTGTAGTCCGTAGGACAGAACCAACTCCATACACAACAATCATACCATAGGCTAGCTTCTTGGGTTTAGCCTCCTTGATCTCGTGGTAGATCTACTCTTGTACTACCCATATCATCAGTATTAATCAAGCAGGAGTAGGGTTTTACCTCCATCGAGAGGGCCCGAACCTGGGTAAAACAAAGTGTCCCCTGTCTCCTGTTACCATCCGGCCTAGACGCACAGTTCGGGACCCCCTACCCGAGATCCGCCGGTGTTGACACCGACACCTGTATTTACAAGAAAGTGAGTGGGAGCACTACAACCTTTCTGATAAGTATATGTGAATGACATATTGTTGATCGAAAATGATGTAGAATTCTCTGGAAAGCATAAAGGAGTGTTTGAAAGGAGTCTTTCAAAGAAAGACCTCGGTGAAGCTACTTACATATTGGGCATCAAGATCTATAAATATAGATCAAGATGCTTGATAAGACTTTCGATGAGTACATACCTTGATAAGATTTTGAAGGAGTTCAAAATGGATTAGTCAAAGAAGGAATTCTTGCCTGAGTTGTAAGGTATGAAGTTGAGTAAGACTCAAAACCGACCACGGCAGAAGATAGAGAGAGAATGAAAGTCATTCCATATGCATCAGCCATAGGTTCTATAAAGTATGCCATGTTGTATACCAGACCTATTGTGTACCTTGCCATGAGTTTGGCAAAGGGGTACAATAGTGATCCAGGAGTAGATCACTGGATATCGGTCAAAATTATCCTTAGAGGACTAAGGAAATATTTCTCGGTTATGGAGGTGATAAAGAGTTTATCGTAAAGAGTTACATCGATGCAAGCTTTAACACCGATCAGGATGACTCTGAGTCTCAATCTGGATACATACTGAAAGTGGGAGAAATTAGCTAGAGTAGCTCCATGCAGAGCATTGTAGACATAGAAATTTGCAAAATACATACGGATCTGAATGTGGCAGACCCGTTGACTAAACTTCTCTCACAAGCAAAGCATGATCACACCTTAGTACTCCTTGGGTGTTAATCACATGGCGATGTGAACTAGATTATTGACTCTAGTAAACCCTTTGGGTGTTGGTCACATGGCGATGTGAACTATGGGTGGTAATCACATGGTGATGTGAACTATTGGTGTTAAATCACATGGTGATGTGAACTAGATTATTAACTCCAGTGCAAGTGGGAGACTGAAGGAAATATGCCCTAGAGGCAATAATAAATTGTTATTTTAGATTTCATTATATCATGATAAATTTATATTATTCATGCTAGAATTGTATTAACTGGAAACTTGATACATGTGTGGATACATAGACAAAACACTGTGTCCCTAGTAAGCCTCTACTAGACTAGCTCGTTAACCGAAGATGGTTATGTTACCTAACCATAGACATGTCTTGTCATTTGATTAATGGGATCACATCATTAGGAGAATGATGTGATGGACAAGACCCATCCGTTAGCTTAGCATATTGATTGTTCAGTTTTATAGCTATTTCTTTCTTCATGACTTATACTTATACCTTTGACTATGAGATTATGCAACTCCCGGATACCGAAGGAATACCTTGTGTGCTATCAAACGTCACAACATAACTAGGTGATTATAAAGATGCTCTACAGGTATCTCCAAAGGTGTTTGTTGGGTTGGCATAGATCGAGATTAGAATTTGTCACTCCGAGTATCGGAGAGGTATCTCTGGGCCCTCTCGGTAATGCACATCATAATAAGCCTTGCAATCAATGTGAATAATGAGTTAGTTGCGGAATGATGTATTACAAAATGAGTAAAGAAACTTGCTGGTAATGAGATTGAACTAGGTATGAAGATACCGACGATCGAATCTCGGGCAAGTAACATATCGATGACAAAGGGGATAACGTATGTTGTCATACCGGTTCGACCGATAAAGATCTTCGTAGAATATGTAGGAACCAATATGAGCATCTAGGTTCCGCTATTGGTTATTGATTGGAGAGGTGTCTCGATCATGTCTACATAGTTCTCGAACCCGTAGGGTCTGCACGCTACGCGTTCGATAATGATTTTGTATTATATGAGTTATGTGATTTGGTGACCTAATGTTGTTAGGAGTCCTGGATGAGATCACGGACATGACGAGGAGTCTCGAAATAGTCGAGAGGTAAAGATTCATATATAGGACGACACTATTTAGACACAGGAAGTGTTCTGGGGGGTACCGGGTATGTATTGGGTCACCAGAAGGGGTTTCGGGCAATCCCCGGCAAACTATATGGGCCTAATGGGCAAAGAGAGGGATAGACCAGCCCCTATGGGGCTGGTACGCCCCCCCCCCCATGCGGGCTGGCCAAATTGGAGTAGAAAAGGGGAAGGAGGAAAGGAAAAAGGGAATAGGATTCCCCCTCCCCCCTCTTGCCTTCCTACTTCGAATAGGAATAGGAAAGGGGGGAGGCCGAATTGGGAGGACCCCAAGTAGGATTCCTCCTACTTGGGGTTCCCCCTTGGCTGCCTCTCCTCCCCTCCAACCTATATATATGAGGGGGCAGGGCACCGCTAGAACACACAACAATGATTGTTAGCCGTGTGCGGCGCCCCGCTCCACAGTTTACGCCTCTGGTCATATTGTCGTAGTGCTTAGGCGAAGCCCTGCGTGGATCACTTCACCATCACCATCACCATGCTGTCGTGCTGATGAATCTCTCCCTCGACATTTTGCTGAATCAAGAGTTCGAGGGACGTCATCGAGCTGAACGTGTGCAGAACTCGGAGGTGTCGTATGTTCGGTGCTTGATCGATCGGAATGAGAAGAAGTTCGACTACATCAACCGCGTTGTCAAATGCTTCCGCTTTCGGTCTACGAGGGTACGTAGACACACTCTGCCCCTCTCGTTGCTATGAATCTCCTAGATAGATCTTGCGTGAGCATAGGAAATTTTTGAAATTGCATGCTACATTTTCCAACACTTAGAATAGTGATTTGCTTTATTACACTAATGGATCTTACTAAGCTTTTATTTAGTTTTGTGTGGATGAACTGATCAAAGATCAAGGAGGTCTCGATATGAGGAGAAGGAGGAGAGGTAAGATCTCAATCTTGGTGATGCACAAGGCACCCCAAGTAAATATCCAAGGAGACTCAAGCGTCTAAGCTTGGGGATTCCCCGGAAGGCATCCCATCTTTCTTCAAGAAGTATCAGTATGTTTTCATTTTCGTTTTTGTTCATGTGATATGTGTGAATCTTGGAGCTTCTTTTGTGTTTAGTTTTCAATTTTTTTGCACCATGCTGGTATGAGATAGTCCATGGTTGATTTATAGAATGATCATTGCACTTTAGCTATATCTTTTGAGTATGGCTCTATAGAATGCTTCATGTGCTTCACTTGTATCATTTGAAGTTTGGATTGCCTGTTTCTCTTCACATAGAAAACTATTATTTGAAGAATGCTCTTTTGCTTTACTTATATTTATTAGAGCTTGGTATTTTATAGAAAGAATTAAACTCTCAAGCTTCACTTATGTCTATTTAGAGAGTCAATAGGATTTGGTCATTTGCATGGTTAGTCATAAAATCCTACATAAAACTTGTGGATCACTAAATATGATATGTTTGATTCCTTGCAATAGTTTTGTGATATAGATATGGAATGTGTGGGACGTACTAGTAAATGGTTGTGGTTAGTAAGAATATTGGTGTTCAGGTTTGTGATTCCGAAGCATGCACATATAGTCTCTCATTATGCTATGAAGTTGGAGCATGATTTATTATTGATTGTCTTCCTTATGAGTGGCGGTCGGGGACGAGCGATGGTCTTTTCCTACCAATCTACCCCCCTAGGGGCATGCGTAGTAGTACTTTTCTTCGAGGGATAATAAACTTTTGCAATAAGTATATGAGTTCTTTATGACTAATGTGAGTCCATGGATTATACTCACTCTTACCTTTCGGCAATTTGCTAGCCTCTATGGTACCGTGCATTGCCCTTTATCACCTCGAGAGTCGGTGCAAACTTCGCCGGTGCATCCAAACCCTGTGATATGATACGCTCTATCACACATAAGCCTTATTATATCTTCCTCAAAATAGCCACCATACGTACCTATTATGGCCTTTCCATAGCCACTCCGAGATATATTCCCATGCAACTTCCACCGCTTCTGTTTTGATGACTTGAGAATTTATTGTCATATTGCTTTGCATGATCATATATCTGACATAGTATTTGTGGCTCAGCCACCGTTCATCATTTTTCATACATGTTACGCTAGATCATTGCACATCCTTGTACACTGCCAGAGACATTCATATAGAGTCATACTTTGTTATAGGTATCGAGTTGTAATTTTTATTTGTTTTGAGTTATAAGTAAATAGAAGTGTGATGATCATCATTATTCATTTTTAGAGCATTGCCCCAGTGAGGAAAGGATGATGGAGAGTATGATTTCCCCACAAGTCGGGATGAGACTCCGGACAATGAGAGAGAAAATATATAGAAAAGAAATAAAGAGAGAAGGGGCATGTTAGTTCCACACTTGTGCTTCAAAGTAGCACCGTCCTTTTCATATTGAGAGTCTCCTATGTTGTCACTTTCATATACTAGTGGGAATTTTTCATTATAGGATTATAAGCACACCCACTTAGTTTTCATATTGATCTTTCATACACTTATAGCTCTTAGTGCATTCGTTGCATGGCAATCCCTACTCCTCGCATTGATATCATTTGATGGGCATCTCCATAGCCTGTTGCTTAGCTGTTCCATGTGAGACTTCCTTACCTTTTTGTCTTCTCTATATTTACCCCTATCATCATACTCTATTCCACCTATAGTGCTATATCCATGGCTTGCACTCATGCATTGCGTGAGGGTTGAAAAAGTTGAAGCGCGTTAAAAAGTATGAACCGATTGCTTGGCTTGTCATCGGGCTTGTGCATGATATATACTTTGTGTTAAGAAGACAGAGCTTGGCAAGACTATATGATTTTGTAGGGATAGCTTTCTTTAGTGTTGATATTTTGAAAGACATGATTGTTTATTGGGATGCCGGAGTATTGATGTCTTTATGTCAAATTATAGACTATTGCTTTCAATCATTCGTGTCTTAATATTCATGCCATGATTGGACATATGATCAAGTTTATGCTAGGTAGCATTCCACATCAAAAATTATCCTTTATATCAATTACCTACTCAAGGACGAGCAGGAATTAAGCTTGGGGATGCTGATACGTCTCCGTCGTATCTATAATTTTTGATTGTTTCATGCCAATATTATACAACTTTCACATACTTTTGGCAACATTTTATATGATTTATTTGGACTAACATATTGATCCAGTGCGCAGTGCCAGTTCCTAATTGTTGCATGTTTTTGTTTCATAGAAAATCCATATCAAATGAAGTCCAAACACGCTAAAATTTTATGGAGAGTTATTTTGGAACATATGTGATTTTTGGGAGGTGGAATCAACGCAAACGGGGGCCCATAACCCCCAAGATGCACTAGGGTGCGCCAGGGGGTGCCCGACGCGCCCAGGTGTCTTATGCCCTCCTCGTAAGGCAGTTGTGGCCCTTCTTCTGGCGCAAGAAATATAATTTATGGGAAAAACCATCTAAAAATTTCAGCGCAATCGGAGTTACGGATCTCCAGGAATTTAAGAAACCGTGAAGGGCTAGATCTGGGAAACACGAAACAGAAGAGAAAGGAGAGGGATATCCAATCTTGGAGGGGCTCCCACCCCTCCATCGCCATGGAGGCCATTGAACAGAGGGGGAACTCTCCTCCCATCTTGGGGGGAGGCCAAGGAAGAAGAAGAAGAAGGGGGGTTCTCTCCCCCTCTCTCCCGGTGGCGCCGGAGTGCCGCTGGGGCAAGGATCGTGACGGCGATCTACATCAACAATCTTGCTACCGTCAACACTAACTTTCTCCCCCTCTATGCAGAGGTGTAACCTCCCTTATCCCCACTGTAATCTCTACTTAAACATGATGCTCAACTCCATATATTATTTTGCAGTGATCTATGGTTATCCTATGATGTTTGAGTAGATTCGTTTTGTCATGTGAGCTAATCGTGATCTTGGTTGGTATGATTGTATATTTTATTTATGGTACTATCCTACGGTGCCCTCCGTGTCATGCAAATGGAGGGGCGCCCGCTGTAGGGTGTTGCAATATGTTCATGGTTTGCTTATTGTCGGTGTTGCGGGGGTGACAACAGCGTAAACGCGGATAAATGGGTTATGGCGTGTGGGAGTAAAGAGGACTTGATACTTAATGCTAAGGTTGGGTTTCACGCCCTTAATAATCTTTAGTAGTTGCGGATGCTTGTTAGAGGTCGAATCATAAGTGCATATGATCCAAATAGAGAAAATATGTTAGCTCATGCCTCTCCCTCATGTAAAATTGCAAGAATGATTACTAATACTTGTTATCAATTTCCAAGGGACAAATGAATTTCTTATTGACAAAAACTATCCACTTATATTACCTTGCAATTTATTCGTAGTTTTTAGTCTCGCAAAGTACTCATAGTTTCCTTCTCGCAAAATAGTTTCATACTTGTTCTAGGCAAAGCAAACGTCAAGTGTGCGTAGAGTTGTATCGGTGGTCGGTAGAACTTGAGGGGATATTTGTTCTACCTTTAGCTCCTCGTTGGATTCGACACTCTTATTTATTGAAGAAGGCTAAAAACTATCCCCTATACTTGTGGGTTATCAGTAGCACACATTCATTTCAGTTGTCGGAGTTCATCTCTTTCATTGTATATCCATGCTTATATTTATTTTGCCAATGTTGTGGCGTGTCAGCCCTGCAGTCTTCACAGTCAGAAATATATATTTATTTTGCCTTATTTTGTGAGTTTGAAAAATAGTAAAAATCCAAAAATATTTCTCACTTCTTTTCGGTTTTCTTTCTGGTTTAGTTAGTTGGTAGTATTAAAAGAAACCCATAAACATTCCCTATTTCTTCTTTTTGTTATTTCTTGGGATTTCCTGAGTGTAAATAGTTTTTCTTGTTTTTTTCATTTTTCTTCTTCGTTAGTTTCCTTCAGAAAAATTTAAAACTCCAAAAACATTACAATGTGTTCCTTTGAATTTCTTTTCTTTCTTTTGAGTCATTGTATGGAGAAGACTATGCTAGGATTGTTGAGTGGCTCTCATATGCCTTGTTGTTGATCGAATGAAAAGCCAATATTACCTTGTCTTCTCCTTTGAATAAACCGTTTGTAGATTTCAGCTTAGTCCACCGCACACTTGCACTATTATTTTCACATCGTTCGGTCATGCAAGTGAAAGGCAATAATGATGATGGTTTGATGAAGTGACTATGGCAAAGGAAAGTTGGTATGAACTCTCCTTGTTTTTTGATTTTTTAATATGTTTAGGCCAGTAAGATTGATTCAACATATTATGGGTGAACATGTTTGCGATGATAATTAGATATTATAGTTGCTCATGCCATGCTTAAGTAGCTACAAGTTGATAATGATTTATTTTGAGTGTCACCATGCATTAAAATGACCATGATGTAGTATGATAGGATGATATCCTCCTCTGAATAATTCAAGTGGCTTGACTTGGCACATGTTCACACATTTAGTGGATTCAAAACCAATGTAGCCTTCATGATATTTATATTTAGGGTGTTTATATCCTACTCATGCTCGTAGCCAATGTTAAATATTCACAATGCATGATTATGACTGTTGTCGCTCTCTAGTTAGTCGCTTCTCAATCTATTTGGTAGCCTTCACCTAGACTAAGAGGGAATACTGCTTGTGCGTCCAAAAACGTGGAACCCAAAGTTGTTCTAGATGAGTCGAACCCTGTCGTTCCAAGTAAATTTGCATGTGCCATCACTAATCATTCAAATAATCATCTGTTTTGTGTGCCCGTACCGCTCATGGAGCGATGAGGCAGTCAATATCTTCCATCCTAAGCAGGTTATTCTCATGATGGGTGTTTATTCACTTGTCATTGCATGAGAGAGGCTGATAATTGGGATGCCCAGTCCCGTGAAGACGCTCCGTGAAGAGGCTTGCTGTGGCCACTAGTTGATACGACCGCTTGTCCGAGCGCAAGCGCTCGTATGATAGGTCATCTTTCATTATATACCTCCTAGTGCTTGTGGCCATGAGCTCATACGAGCATGCTTACGACCATGGTGGTCATATGCTATGCCATTGTTTCTTCTGGAGCTACAGAACTGCATGATTTTGTGTGTGTGTGTGTGCTTCCTCCTCATGTCAGGCACATACACTACTGCACGATGGTCCAAAGGTGATAGTCGAATTAGAGACCCTTCGACGAAACTGTGTGCGATGCATCAATCACAAATGGTGATGTAATACAACCATCAAAAAAGATGCAAAACGTTTGCGATGGCGGTGACATCAAATATGGTTCATAATGGAGTTGCGTGTGGGATGAGTGGCAAACGCTTAATCTAAAAGAATTGTTTGCGATGATGCAGAACAACAGAAACGGGCAGCCAGATGAGGGTGTGTGTGATATACGACATATAGTTCACTAGGATGAACTATGTGTGATTAGGAAACGCAATAGAAACGGTTCAACTGAACAAGATGTGTGTGATACTCGGCTGATACGTCTCCAACGTATCTATAATTTTTTATTGTTCCATGCTGTTATATTATCATTCTTGGATCTTTTACAATCATTTTATATCATTTTTGGGACTAACCTATTGACACAGTGCCAAGTGCCAGTTGCTATTTTTTTTGCTTGTTTTTACATCGCAGAAAATCAATATCAAATGGAGTCCAAATGCAGTGAAACTTTTTGTCGATTTTTTATGGACCAGAAGACACCCAATGGGCTAGAGAAGCACCTGGGGGTGCCCCAAGGGGGCACAACCCACCAGGGCATGCCTAGGCCCGCAGGTGCACCCAGGTGGGTTGTGCCCACCTTGGTGGCCTCCCGCACCGCCTCTTTGCTCTATAAATACCCCAATATTCCAGAAAATCTAGGAGAGTCAACGAAAATCAATTCCAGCCGCCACAAGTTCCAAAAACAACAGATCCAATCTAGACACCATCACAAAGGGGTTCATCATCCTCATTGGTGCCTCTCTGATGATGCGTGAGTATTCTTTGTAGACCTACGTGTCCGTAGTTAGTAGCTAGATGGCTTCCTCTCTCTCTCTCTCTTGATTCTCAATACAATGGTTTCTTGGAGATCTATTTGATGTAACTCCTTTTGCGGTGTGTTTCTTGGGATCTGATGAACTTTGAGTTTATGATCAGATCTATGTTTCTATCCATGAAAGTTATTTGAGTTATTTGATCTCTTATATGCATGATTACTTATAGCATTGTATTTCTTCTTTGACTCTTTGGTTTAGTTAGGCCGAATAGATCGATTTTTCTTGCCATGGGAAGAGGTGATTTGTGATGGGTTCGATCTTACGGTGCTTTATCCCAGTGATAGAAGGGGAAACGACATGTATGTATTGTTGCTATTAAGGATAACAAGATGAGGTCTATTTCTGCATAAATAGATCTTGTGTACATCATGTCATCATTCTTATTGCATTACTCTGTTTCTCCATGAACTTAATACACTAGATGCATGCTGGATAGCGATCGATGTGTGGAGTAATAGTAGTAGATCCAGGTAGGAGTCGGTCTACTAATCTTGGACGTGATGCCTATATAATGATCATTTCCTAGATATCGTCATGATTATTTGAAGTTCTATCAATTTCCCAACAGTAATTAGTTTACCCATCGTATGCTATCTTCTCGAGAGAAGCCACTAGTGAAGTCTACGAGCCCCAAGTCTCTTCTTTATTATATTTTCCTTCGCGATCTATTTTTATTTGCTTTTATTTTTAGATCTATTAATCCAAAAATACAAAAATACCTTGCTGCAATTTTTATTTATTTATTTTATCTTGTGTTCCCGCGAGATCTATTTATCCAATCTACTATAATTTTACCTATCTTTTTACCCGTGAGGGATTGGCAACCCCTCTCTTACGTCGGGTTGCAAGTATTTGTTCTTTGTGTGCATGAGTTGTTTATGTGGTGTTGTGTGGTCCTCCTACTGGCTCGATAACCTTGGTCTCATCACTAAGGGAAATACCTACAGTAGCTATGCTGCATCATCCCTTCCTCTTTGGGGAAATACCGATGTAGTTCAAGCCACATCAAAATGAATTTCTGGCGCTGTTGCCGGGGAGACATCATCAACATCTACCAGGTTCCTAATCACAAATGTCATCTCCTAGAAATTTACATTATTTTCCATTTGCCTCTCGTTTTCCTCTCCCCCACTTCACAAAAATTTGCCGTTTTATTCACCCTCTTTTTCGTTCGCCGTTTTCTCGTCAGATTTGTTTTTGTGTGCACCCTTGTTTGCATAGTCATGATGCCTCAAAGAAATATTATGATGTTTATTATCCCAATATTTTGCTTGAAATTGAAAAAAGCACTAAGGAATATATGACTACACAATTTGAGCATCATAAATATTTTACCGAAGAACTTATGGAACACTCTGTTGTGCTGGAAGCTATAACTATACAACTTGATGATATTAGTAGAGAAGTTTGCAATCTCCAATCTAAGTATTCTTTTGCTTAAAGTTTTATAGGTAACATATCTGATGCACAAGTTACCCTAGTAAATAAAATGGCCGCTAAACCAATCTCGTTAGAAGATAAAAGTGATGAAGATCATAAAATGATTGGTGTTTCCTCTATTGATTCCTTGTTTAGTAAGATTAAGATTGATAATAAAGGGACTGAAGAAGAGTCAATTTTAGCTACAAGGCGTCCCGATAATTCAGAGGGTGAAAATCTTGTTCAGAAAATTGATAAAAGTGGGTTTGAAGAGGTGTTAACTAGTGATGTGCCCACTCTTTTGGATTACAAAGACTTTGATTATGATAGTTGTTCTTTGATTGATTGTATTTCTTTGTTGCAATCCATGATAAATTCACCCCATGCTTATGAAGAAAATAAAGCTTTTACAAAGCATATTGTTGATGCTATGATGAAACCTTTAGAAGAAAAGTTAGAATTAGAGATTTCAATTCCTAGAAAATTGCATGATGAATGGGAACCGACAATCAAAGTCAAGATTAAAAATTATGAGTGTTTTGCTTTATGTGACTTGGGTGCTAGTGTTTCTACAATTCCGAAATCTTTATGTGATGTGCTTGGTCTTACCGATATTGAAGAGTGTTCTCTAAATTTGCACTTGGCGGATTCTACTAATAAAAAACCTATGGGAAATGATGTTCTTATTCTTGCAAATAGGAATTATGTGCCCATAGATTTTTTTTTATTATTCTTGGTATTGATTGCAATCCGTCTTGTCCAATTATTCTTGGTAGACCATTTTTGCGTACTATTGGTGCCGTGATTGATATGAAAGAAGGCAATATTAAACTTCAATTTCCACTAAGGAATGGTATGGAACACTTCCCTAGAACTAGAGTTAAGCCACCATATGAATCAATCATGAGGGCATCATATGGATCTAGAAACAAAGATGACAATACTTAGATCCTTCGCATTATGCCTAGCTAGGGGCATAAAACGATAGTGCTTGTTGGGAGGCAACCCAATAAATAAAATTTATTTTTGTCTTTTCATTTCTGTTCTTGGGTGTTTTCACAATTATGCTACTTTTATGATTGTGTTTTTTGTGTTTTAATAAGTGTTTGTGCCAAGCAAATCCTTTGAGATCATGTTGGGTGAAAGTTGATTTGATCTTGCTAAAAAACAGAAACTTTTAAGCCCAGTGAAATAATTTTAATTTTTAACAGAAGCGTGATAAAATACTGATTGTTTTTTAAGAAGATTAATATACAAATGTCTCACGTTGTCCTAAGTTTTCAGAATTTTTGGAGTTACAGAAATATTTGAAATATCCAGATTGCTACACACTGTTCTGTTTTTTTACAGATTCTGTTTTCTTTGCGTTGTGTGCTTGTTTTGATGATTCTATGGTTTCCTTTGAAGAGTTTTTGAAGGAAATATGCCCTAGAGGCAATAATAAAGTTGTTATTTATATTTCCTTATATCATGATAAATGTTTATTATTCATGCTAGAATTGTATTAACCAGAAACTTAGTACATGTGTGAATACATAGACAAACAGAGTGTCACTAGTTTGCCTCTACTTGACTAGCTCGTTGAATCAATGATGGTTATGTTTCCTAACCATAGACATGAGTTGTCATTTTATTAACGGGATCACATCATTAGAGAATGATGTGATTGACTTGACCCATTCCGTTAGCTTAGCACAGTGATCGTTTAGTTTGTTGCTATTGCTTTCTTCATGACTTATACATGTTCCTATGACTATGAGATTATGCAACTCCCCAGTACTGGAGGAACACTTTGTGTGCTACCAAACATCACAACGTAACTGGATGATTATAAAGGTGCTCTACAGGTGTCTCCGATGGTACTTGTTGAGTTGGCAAAGATCGAGATTAGGATTTGTCACTCCGATTGTCGGAGAGGTATCTCTGGGTCTTCTCGGTAATGCACATCACTATAAGCCTTGCAAGCATTATGACTAATGAGTTAGTTGCGGGATGATGCATTATGGAATGAGTAAAGAGACTTACCGGTAATGAGATTGAACTATGTATAAGGATACTGATGATCGAATCTCGGGCAAGTAACATACCGACGACAAAGGGAACAACGTATGTTGTTTTGCGGTTTGACCGATAAAGATCTTCATAGAATATGTAGGAACCAATATGAGCATCCAGGTTCCGCTATTGGTTATTGACCGGAGACGAGTCTCAGTCATGTCTACATAGTTCTCGAACTCGTAGGGTCCGCACGCTTAAAGTTCGGTGACGATCGGTAATATGAGTTTATGTGTTTTGATGTACCAAAGGTAGTTCGGAGTCCCGGATATGATCACGGACATGACGAGGAGTCTCGAAATAGTCGAGACATAAAGATCGATATATTGGAAGCCTATATTTGGACATCGTAATAGTTCCGGGTGAAATCGGGATTTTACCGGAGTACCGGGAGGTTACGGGAACCCCCCGGTAAATGTATGGGCCTTATTGGGCCATAGTAGGGAGAGAGAGGAGACAAGGGAAGGCTGCGCACCCCCTCTCCCTCTGGTCCGAATTGGACTAGGAGGGGGGCGGCACCCTCCTTTCCTTCCTCCCTCTCTCCCATTCCTTCTCTCCTAGTCCAACTAGGGAAGGGGGGAATCCTACTCCCGGTGGGAGTCGGACTCCTCCTGGTGCGCCCTGCTAGGGCCGGCCGGCCTCCCCCCTTGCTCCTTTATATACGGGGGCAGGGGGCACCCCAAGACACAGCAGTTGATCTTTTAGTCGTGTGTGGTGCCCCCCTCCACCATAATCCACCTCATTCATATCGTAGCGATGCTTAGGCGAAGCCCTGCCTAGGTAGCATCATCATCACCGTCATCACACCGCTGTGCTGACAGAACTCTCCCTTGAAGCTCTGCTGGATCGGAGTTCGTGGGATGTCACTGAGCTGAACCCTGCCCATGAGGGTGGGGGTGCGCCCTACCCCCCTGGGTGCGCCCCCTACCTCGTGGGCCCCCTGGTGGCCCTCCGGTGGCCATCTTCTGCTATATGAAGTCTTTCGATGAGAAAAAAAATAAGAAGCCATCTTCTTGGACGAAACTCCGCCGCCACGAGGCGGAACCTTGGCGGAACCAATCTAGGGCTCTGACGGAGGTGTTCTGTCGGGGAAACTTCCCTCCCGGAGGGGGAAATAATCGCCATCATCATCACCAATGCTCCTCTCATCGAGAGAGGGCAATCTCCATCAACATCTTCATCAGCACCATCTCCTCTCAAAACCCTAGTTCATCTCTTGTATCCAATTCTTGTCTCCAAGTCCGGGATTGGTGCTAGTAGTGTTAATTACTCCTTGTAGTTGATGCTAGTTGGTTTAATTGGTGGAAGATCATATGTTCATATCCTATATGCATATTAATACCCCTCTGATTATGAACATGTTTATGCTTTGTGAGTAGTTACTTTTGTTCATGAGGACATGGGAGAAGTCTTGCTATTAGTAGTCATGTGAATTTGGTATTCGTTCGATATTTTGATGAGATGTATGTTGTCTCTCCTCTAGTGGTGTTATGTGAATGTCGACTATATGACACTTCACCATTATTTGGGCCTAGAGGAAGGCATTGGGAAGTAATAAGTAGATGATGGGTTGCTAGAGTGACAGAAGCTTAAACCCTAGTTTATGCGTTGCTTCGTAAGGGGCTGATTTGGATCCATATGTTTCATGCTATGGTTAGGTTTACCTTAATACTTTTGTTGTAGTTGTGGATGCTTGCAATAGAGGTTAATCATAAGTGGGATGCTTGTCCAAGTAAGGGCAGTACCCATGGACCGGTCCACCCACATACCAAATTATCAAAGTACCGAACGTGAATCATATGAGCGTGATGAAAACTAGCTTGACGATATTCCCATGTGTCCTCGGGAGTGCTTTTCTCTATATAAGAGTTTGTCCATGCTTGTCCTTTGCTACAAAAAGGATTGGTCCACCTTGCTGCACTTTATTTACTTTTGTTACTTGTTGCTCATTACAAATTATCCTATCTCAAAACTATCTATTACCTATAATTTCAGTGCTTGCAGAGAATACCTTGCTGAAAACCGCTTATCATTTCCTTCTGCTCCTCGTTGGGTTCGACACTGTTACTTATTGAAAGGACTACGATAGATCCCCTATACTTGTGGGTCATCATGCTACTGCGAGCATTAGGAAGGTACACATCAATAACATGTATATCACATATACCTCTGTTCACCTTGCCATCCTTCTTACCTGCCAAATACTTGGGGCGGTTTCGCTTCCAGTGACCAGTCCCTTTGTAGTAGAAGCACTCAGTCTCAGGTTTAGGTCCAGACTTGGGTATTCCAGGTATTCCAGAATCTCAACGATAAAATTGTGATGACAACACCTCAGAGCTCAACTCCCCGGGACACTGCCACAACCCCTAAATGTCAGGAGGCACCAAGAACAATGTTCTCGTCAGAAAACCATCGGAACGATTCCAAGATACCCGCGTGATCCTAAATTTTTTTAGTGAAATTTGAGAAGAGAAGAGTCAAAACTCTACGTCAGGATGCCTCACCAGAGCGACGAAGGGACTGAGGAGTAAAAAGAAGTCCTACTTTATGATATATATAATCCTAAATGACTCAAAACATTTTTCTAGACTCAACAATGCCAACGATTCGATCAAGCAGGGGGCTCCTAAGGTCGGGAAGGCTCTGATTACCAACTTGTAACGCCCTCGATGCGGCTATATCTCCCACGTGTCGAAGCACGACTTAGAGGCATAACCGCATTGGAAGCAATGTCACAAGTGAGGTAATCTTCGCAAACAACCCATGTAATACAATAAGGGAAAAGATACATAGTTGGCTTACACTCGCCACGTCACACAAATGCATAAATAACATTACATTCATCCAATTACACTCAAGGTCTGACTACGGAACCAAAATGAAGAACAACCCCAAAATGCGACAAAGTCCCCGATCGCCCCAACTGGGCACCACTACTGATCGTCTGGGAAAGACACGTAGTAACGACGAGAGTCTTCATCGAACTCCCACTTGAGCTCGGTCATATCATCTGGAGTGGCATCATCGGTCCCTGCATCTGGTTTTGGAAGTAATCTGTGAGTCACGGGGACTCAGCAATCTCACACCCTCACGATCAAGACTATTTAAGCTTAAAGGTAAGGCAAAGGTATGAGGTGGAGCTGCAACAAGCGACTAGCATGTATGGTGGCTAACATATGCAAATGAGAGTGAGAAGAGAAGGCAAAAGCACGGTCGAACAACTATGATCAAGAAGTGATCCTAGAACAACCTACGTCAAACATTACTCCAACACCGTATTCACTTCCCGGACTCCGCTGAGAAGAGACCATCACGGTTACACACGCGGTTGGTGCATTTTAATTAAGTTAAGTTTCAAGTTATCTACAACCGGACATTAACAAATTCCATTCTGTCCATAACCGCGGGCACGGCTTTCGAAAGTTCAAATCCCTGCAGGGGAGTCCCAACTTAGCCCATCACAAGCTCTCACGGTCAACGAAGGATATTCCTTCTCCCAAAACAATCTGATCAGACTCGGCATCCCGGTTACAAGACATCCTCGACAATGGTAAAACAAGTCCAGCAACACCGCCCGAATGTGCCGACAAATCCCGATAGGAGCTGCACATATCTCGTTCTCAGGGCACACTCAGATGAGACATCCTACGAGTAAAACCAACCCTCAAGTTGCCCCGAGGTGGCCCTGCAGTCTACTCGGTCAAACCAACACTCAAAGGAGCACTGGCCCAGGGGGGTTTAAATAAAGATGACCCTTGGGCTTCGGAAACCCAAGGGAAAAAGAGGCTAGGTGGAGAATGGTAAAACCAAGGTTGGGCATTGCTGGAGGAGTTTTATTCAAGGCGAACTGTCAAGGGGTTCCCATTATAACCCAACCGTGTAAGGAACGCAAAATCCGGGAACATAACACCGATATGACGGAAACTAGAGCGGCAAGAATGGAACAAAACACTAGGCATAAGGCCGAGCCTTCCACCCTTTACCAAGTATATAGATGCATTAAGATAAACAAGATAATATTATGATATCCCAACAATAAACATGTTCCAACAAGGAACGATCTCCAATCTTCACCTACAACTAGCAACGCTATAAGAGGGGCTGAGCAAAGCGGCAACATAGCCAAACAACGGTTTGCTAGGACATGGTGGGTTAGAGGTTTGACATGGCAATTTGAGAGGCATGATAAGCAAGTGGTAGGTATCGTAGCATAGGCATAGCAAAAGAGCGAGCATCTAGCAAGCAAAGATAGAAGTGATTTCGAGGGTATGGTCATCTTGCCTACAAAGTTCTCAGAGTTGCCTTGATCCTCGTAGGCATACTCAATGGGATCCTCGATCACGTACTCGTCTCCCGGCTCTACCCAAGCAATAACAACAAGCAAAAAGGAACACAATTGTAACATCCCAAAATTCTAAATTTTGGAATGTTATATTAAATAGATAGATTTGATTGATTGTTTGATTGATTGTCTGAAAGTGAGTGAATTTGAAGCTTTTGAAAGTTAAATGAGAGGGAATAAAAGGACTTTCCCAAACTTTCATATTTGCTTTCTGATCTCCGTGAATTCAAATTCTTTTCACCACAAAACCCTAGAGAGAAGATGACATGACTTCTTCCATTTATTTAAATGACAAGGGGTGTTGAAAATATTTGAATTTCATTTGGAACTATTTTCCAATTCTGAAACTTTATGCAACTCAATGATTTTCACGAGCTAAGATAAAATGACTTCTTCAAATTATATGAAATATGAGTTGGGAGTTTCAAAGAATTAAATTCAAAGTCCCTTTTGAATTTATTTTCAATTTGGAGTTATTTGAGTTTTATTCAAATTATTTTTCTCCAAAAATAAAATACATGGAAAATAGGGTAACATGATTCCCTACACTAGAAAATTGGAGAAAAATTAATTTGAAATCATTTTGGTATTTTTTAAATAATTTTGTTGGATTTTACTATACCGGTAGCACTCTTTGAATTATTTGAATTTTTCTGGATTTTATTTGCTTTTACAAAATTGTCCATGTTGTAGAAATCTTTTTCTGCAAATTTTGATATATTATATGACTATATTTGTTTTTCCTTTGCTTTATTATTATTTTTGTTTGTCTGTGTTAAAAAAAAAGAGAAAAGCTCTTCGAACAGTGCCAGGCCGAAGCCCAGCACTGCTCTCTCTCTCTCCCTCTCTCCGCCCCACGGCCCAGCCGAATCGGCCCATGGCCTCTTCCCCTCGCGCGAACCGCCTTCGCCCCGGTCGCCCGTTCCCTCCCTCTCTCTCCCGCGGATGCCGACAGGTGGGCCCCGCGTCCTCTTCCTCCTCCCGCAAGGCAGCAGGAGTCCTTCTCCTGTACGCCGACGCCGGCCGACGCCGAGTCCGCCCTGGACTCTCCTCTCCACCTTGCCCCTCGCCCAAGCCTCGCCCCTCCTATATATAGCCAGGCCCCGGCCTCGTTTTTCCTCTAACCGGAAGGCCCGAGACCCTCCCCGCGCTCCACGCAAACTCGCCGGAGTTCGCGAGATCCGACGAGCTCCGCCGCCAAGCCCCGCGCTATTCCGACGCCGCAGCCGAGCGTCGACCCCGCCATCGGCTTCACCACCTCGCCCCGCTTCTTCCCGACCCCACGGCCATGCTGGAGGACCACCAGATCCGCCGCCCGCTCGAAGCCGGCGCCACTGCCGCCGTCTTCTCCGGCGACGTCGAGCCCAACCGCCGGGGTAACGCCCCATCTCTCCTCGTCCGTCTAATCGTAGATCTAGGGCTTGGAATAGATCGTCTATTTTGTTTTTTTTCTCGAATCGTTTTTCTTTAATTGACGAACGTTCATTCGATAAACTTCTGAAGCAAACGGTTACAGCCAGTAAGATTCTGCCACATAGCCAGGGACCCGGTTGCAATTAGTTTTTCTTACAGAATAGTCCCAGTTTTTCAAACGATCATTACTTTTTACTCGTTAGTCCAAATCCAACGAAACCAACACTCACGTCTTTTCTACAATCTCCTCTATCCAGTAATCCAACTCAAACATGTTTTTGAAAAGTTTAAAATTTGAATTAGATCAGATTTGAATTCAAACTTCGTTTGATCATAACTTGAGTTTCGTAGCTCCGTTTGAGTTGATTCTTTTTGCAAATCGAAGCTCTTGACCTAAACTTTCTGATAAGGCCAAATTCACATAATTTTGGTACTGTTAGAATTTTTTTTATGTTGCAATAATTATTTGCTTGGTTTGATGTTTTCCGAATCGTCTTCTTCATTCTTTCTGGTCTTTTGAGTGATTGCTTATGAGTGGTTACTATTGCTTGCTTACGATAGATTGACCAGAGTGTGACGAGTAGAGCTATCAAGATTTTTGAGTGCGAATCATCTTCATCAACATTGCAGGCAAGTTCACACTTTGATCATACCTCCTTCATACCCAGTTTTTATTGCATTAGATCAAACCTCAAACATTGCATGATTAGGATCTAATTAAATTGTGGGTATTGGGAAGTAGTTGATGAGGTAGGAACCTATTACCCTGCATTCAAACCTTGGGAGTTACTATTACGTTATGCTTACATTGCCATACTATGTTCGTAGACGTGGATTGGGTTTTTGAGAGTATTCATGACAGATGTGAGATTGTTAATTAATGGTTTACTTAAGGTGGCAACTTAAACACACATCTGGGTGGATTGAGGCACCGGGTTATTCCAGGATTGCCTGTTTAGGCACCTGGGTAGACCAGGATTGCCTGTTTTTTTATGGACCGCCACCCAGGCTCAAAGGGATCATGAGATTATTCATGCTAGAAACTTCTGTGTGCAGCCACAAGCTATTATGGGCTCTAGCATAGTTGACTAAGTCGTGTGAACTCTTACAGTGGTAGACTAGCAGATGTAGGGGTTGTAGGTGGTACGGTCTACCCATCGTAAGGTGCAAACGCTTCTGAAAGACTATGTCTTGGTCATCCGTTTCTCAAACACCATGTAGTGCGAGAAATCCAATGGAGGAGATCGAGTCTTGTGGGGAAAAGTGCGCAAACCTCTGCAGAGTGTAATAAACTAATCATGGTTAGCCGTGTCCGCGGTTATGGACATCTTGAGTATCTTGTACTTGGATTATCATGTGAATCTCATCACGTTACTTTAAATTAATTTTGTTGGGTTTAATGATGTTATTTAATTGGGATTGAGAATGCTGTCAACCATTCTCAATGTTCAACAACCACCATGATAGTTAAATAAAATTTATTCCTTTGTAGTAGGAAAAAATTGGCTTTTCGCAAAAACTATAACCATAGAGATTTTCCACTAGCCAAATATGCATGTAGTGATAGCCTTTGTTCATCATTCTCTATGGTGTGAATTTGCCAGTACATTCAATGTACTGACCCTTTGTGGCTGCAACGTCTCATGTTGCAGGATTTCTTACGACGAGTAAGTGATACGTTAGGGTTACGATTTCTACACTCAACTCTCAACTTTGCCGTTGGTGTTGATGGGAATCCACAACCTTGTTACTTTCGCTATTTTGGATTGAGGTAATAGTATTTACGTTACTTTTACATGTGATTTACCTCTGTTATAAATCCTTGAGTACTGTGTGTGTCAGCATACCGATCCAGGGATGACACTTAAGCACGGAGACTTGATCCATTCGGGTCAGGTCGCTACAACAATCAACCACGTGCAATGCTCAAGCAACATGATGCAAACATGGTATGATATGCGGGATGCGATATGTGATGCATATGCATGATTTGCAAAGGAATGATAGAACCTGGCCTCAACTTGGAAAACCAAGAGTGCCACTGGAAAGGTGAGGTGATTTCGGTCGAAAACGATATAAAGATCACCGGAAACGGATGCACGGTTTGGAAATGGCAAGCAAAACAAATATGGCACCGTTCTGCGATAAACAGCAAGTAGCCTCCTAAATGCATCAAGATAAATAAGCTACTCCACTCAAGCATGGAAACAGAATACATGGCAAGGATCCACTCATGATGCTTGACAAAAGATGAACACTGAGCTACGGCTAATTCACTCATTAACAGATTCAAACAAGCATGGCAAAAAAGCAAAAGATAACAGGTTTCACACTTAGTGAAATTAATAGCATGTCAGGAATTTATCATCAGGAAGCAATCTTTAGAGCACGAAAACTACATGCTACATGAACATAACATGGCAAATAAAGGCATGGTATGAAGCTACTCTAAGCATATAACAAAAGTCCCTTAGTGACCATGAGCCAAAAGGGATCAGAAAATACAATTGCAAGCATGTGAACATAGCAAAAACATAAACAGATTCAGACTTGGTGAAAACTGGAGCATGGCAAAACAGATAACGAGTAGGCATGTTTACAAGCTTGATGCACTCACTACAAAGCATGGCATGATAATCTAAGCATACACCCAGCAAATAGACATGGCATAGAAGCTAGACATGGCAAGAACAACATCATAGCATGGATGGATCAACAACAAAAAGCTCGGCAAAATCGCTAAACATGTTAACAATCTTCCAGGAACATTTTATAGCAAAAGTAGAGCTTGATTGACTCAAGCCAGGGTGTTCCATAATTGCAAAGGAACACAATCAACCACGTGCAATGCTCAAGCAACATGATGCAAACATGGTATGATATGCGAGATGCGATATGTGATGCATATGCATGATTTGCAAAGGAATGATAGAACCTGGCCTCAACTTGGAAAACCAAGAGTGCCACTGGAAAGGTGAGGTGATTTCGGTCTAAAACGATATAAAGATCACCGGAAACGGATGCACGGTTTGGAAATGGCAAGCAAAACAAATATGGCACCGTTCTGCGATAAACAGCAAGTAGCCTCCTAAATGCATCAAGATAAATAAGCTACTGCACTCAAGCATGGCAACAGAATACATGGCAAGGATCCACTCATGATGCTTGACAAAAGATGAACACTGAGCTACGGCTAATTCACTCATTAACAGATTCAAACAAGCATGGCAAAAAAGCAAAAGATAACAGGTTTCACACTTAGTGAAATTAATAGCATGTCAGGAATTTATCATCAGGAAGCAATCTTTAGAGCACGAAAACTACATGCTACATGAACATAACATGGCAAATAAAGGCATGGTATGAAGCTACTCTAAGCATATAACAAAAGTCCCTTAGTGACCATGAGCCAAAAGGGATCAGAAAATACAATTGCAAGCATGTGAACATAGCAAAAACATAAACAGATTCAGACTTGGTGAAAACTGGAGCATGGCAAAACAGATAACGAGTAGGCATGTTTACAAGCTCGATGCACTCACTACAAAGCATGGCATGATAATCTAAGCATACACCCAGCAAATAGACATGGCATAGAAGCTAGACATGGCAAGAACAACATCATAGCATGGATGGATCAACAACAAAAAGCTCGGCAAAATCGCTAAACATGTTAACAATCTTCCAGGAACATTTTATAGCAAAAGTAGAGCTCGATTGACTCAAGCCAGGGTGTTCCATAATTGCAAAGGAACACAATCAACCACGTGCAATGCTCAAGCAACATGATGCAAACATGGTATGATATGCGGGATGCGATATGTGATGCATATGCATGATTTGCAAAGGAATGATAGAATCTGGCCTCAACTTGGAAAACCAAGAGTGCCACTGGAAAGGTGAGGTGATTTTGGTCGAAAACGATATAAAGATCACCGGAAACGGATGCACGGTTTGGAAATGGCAAGCAACACAAATATGGCACCGGTCTGCGATAAACAACAAGTAGCCCCCTAAATGCATCAAGATAAATTAGCAGCTGCACTCAAGCATGTCAACAAAATACATGGCAAGGATCGACTCATGATGCTTGACAAAAGATGAACACTGAGCTACGGCTAATTCACTCATTAACAGGTTCAAACAAGCATGGCAAAAGAGCAAAAGATAACAGGTTTCAGACTTAGTGAAATTAACAGCATGTCAGAAATTTATCATCAGAAAGCAATCTTTAGAGCACTAAAACTACATGCTACAGGAACATATCGTGGCAAATCAAGGCATGGTATGAAGCTACTCTAAGCATATAACAAAAGTCCCTTAGTGACCATGAGCCAAAAGGGATCAGAAAATACAATTGCAAGCATGTGAACATAGCAAAAACATAAACAGATTCAGACTTGATGAAAAACTGGAGCATGGCAAAACAGATAACGAGTAGGCATGTTTACGAGTTCAATGCACTCACTACAAAGCATGGCATGATAATCTAAGCATACACCCAGCAAATAGACATGGCATAGAAGCTAGACATGGCAAGAACAACATCATAGCATGCATGGATCAACAACAAAAAGCTCGGCAAAATCGCTAAACATGTTAACAATCTTCCAGGAACATTTTATAGCAAAAGTAGAGCTCGATTGACTCAAGCTACGGTGTTCCATAATTGCAAACAAAGACATGGATGGATAGAGCACAACAATATCTACAAAACATCATTAATGATCATCCTCAAAAGAGGCACGGATCACTAGAAAACAACATGAACATATGACATAAAAATAATGACAGGGCAAGGACTTAGTGAAATTCTAAGTCCCTGAAATCAGCATCATTGAGTAAGCTAGTTTGCATGCTTGTGTTAGTCACCACAAATATCACAAAAATACATGGCATGCACCCCTGTAAAGATAACATGGCATTCTTCAAAACACATGTAGAGCTCAGGATCATAGCATGCACACATTAATCATGGCAAAAATGACAAAAGTGCATTTGCTGAAACAGATCTGAAACTATTATCACATAGCCCTCTTCCAACAGCATTTTGGGCATCAAGATGAGCTCAAATGAAAATGATGCAATGAGATGAAATGATGTACTCTTCGAGGCGAACATTTTGATATGCTACACGCACGAATCGGATCTACGATGAGGAAGTTATGATGCGTCAAAGTATGCCAAAAAGTTAGGGTTTCGGGGATAAAAGTCAACCACGGTGGATCCAGATCTAGATCGGCGCAGAAACCAAGGTCGCTGGAATACTGTAGCTCGCCAACGCGGAACTTGCCGGACTTGGCGAGAGCTCGCCGGAGATGCTCGTCGGGGTGCGGCCGACGACGAAGAGGAAGGCGACGGCGTCGGTGACGCCTGCGGGGCGGCGCGCGGCTTGCCGGGGCAACGACGTCGGTCGCCGGCGTCGTGGAGTTGTGGCGGCCGGCGGAGGGTGGCGGAGGCCGGCGGCTGGGTGGCGGAAGAGGAGAAACGAGGCGCGCGGGGCCTAGGGCCCGGTTGGCGGCTGGGAGGGCCGACCTCGGGCCCCGCAGGCTGGTGGGATCTGCGGCGCAGTGGTCACTCGCCCCGGACACATGGCGCGCCCTGATTCGTTGCGGGCGGCGGCGGTGGCTTGTCCGGCCGAAAACAGACACGTCCGGCGTGGCGTGGTGGAAGAGGAGCTAGGTTAGGGGTGTTTTGATCCGGAAATTTCGAGGGGAGGCCTAGTTTTATAGGTAGAGGGAGCTAGGAAGCTCCAAATGAGGTGCGGTTTGCGGCCACGCGATCGTGATCAAACGATCTAGATTATGGAAGGGGTTTAGGTGGGTTTTGGGCCACTTTGGAGGGGTGTTGGGCTGCAACACACACGAGGCCTTTTCGGTCCCTCGGTTAATCGTTGGAGTATCATACAAAGTCCAAATGGCACGAAACTTGACAGGCGGTCTACCGGTAGTAAACCAAGGCCGCATGACAAGTCTCGGTCCAATCCGAAAACGTTTAACCCCCACACACTAAAAGAGGTAGAAAGGGGCACTGGAGGACATAGGAGCGCCGGAATGCAAAACGGACAACGGGGAAAATGCTCGGATGCATGAGACGAACACGTATGCAAATGCAATGCACATGATATGAGATGCATGAAAAAGACAAAACACACGGAGACAAAAACCCGACAACGAGGAAATATAATAACTTAGTGCCGGAAACGACAAGAGTTGGAGTACAAATAAGGTAAATTACATCCGGGGTGTTACAACACTCCACCACTACGAAAGGATCTCGTCCCGAGATCTAGGACTAGAAAAACTCAGGGTACTCAGAACGGAGGTGGTCCTCGCGTTCCCAGGTAGCTTCACGGTCGGAATGATGTGACCACTTGACTTTCAGGAATTTGATGACTTGTTGCGAGTCTTGCGCTTAGTTTCTTCAAGAGTAGCAATTGGGTGCTCATGATAAGACAGGTCTTCTTGGAGATCAATGTCTTCGAAGTTGACGGTGCGATCAGGGGTCTTGAAGCACTTGCGAAGCTGAGAGACATGAAACACGTCGTGCACGTTTGCAAAGTTGGAGGGAAGCTCAAGTTGATAGGCGAGATCGCCTCTCTTGCTGACGATCTTGAAAGGACCCACGTATCTAGGGGCAAGCTTCCCTTTGATACCGAAGCGACGAGTACCTTTCATTGGAGAGACGCGGAGGTAGACATGGTCTCCGATCTCGAAAGCCAAGTCACGATGCTTGCTATCATAGTAACTCTTCTGGCGCGATTGCGCGGCTTTGAGATTATTACGAATGACTTTGCACATCTCTTCTGCCTCTGTGATCAAGTCATTGCCAAGAAGTTGACGTTCACCAGTCTCTGACCAGTTAAGAGGAGTACGACACTTCCTGCCATAGAGAATTTCAAATGGGGCCTTGCCCGAACTCGCTTGGAAGCTGTTGTTGTAGGAGAACTCGGCATATGGAAGACAATCTTCCCACTTCATACCGAAAGAGATGACGCAAGCCCTGAGCATATCTTCAAGAATCTGATTTACTCGCTCGACTTGGCAACTAGTTTGAGGATGAAAAGCTGTGCTGAAATGGATGTTGGTGCCCATGGCCTTCTGAAAAGAATCCCAAAACTTGGAGGTGAAGATGCTGCCACGATCTGAAGATATCAACTGTGGAATGCCGTGCAGAGAGACAATCCGGGAGGTATATAGCTCTGCCAATTGAGCTGCTGTGATAGATTCTTTGATAGGAAGGAAATGAGCCACTTTAGTGAGTTTGTCGATGACAACGAAGATAGCATCATTGTCATGCTTGGACTTTGGAAATCCAGTCACGAAGTCCATCTCAATATGGTCAAACTTCCATTCTGGAATGGCAAGAGGTTAGAGGAGACCAGCTGGTCGTTGGTGTTCTGCCTTCACTCTTCTGCAGACATCACATTCATTCACGAACTGAGCAATCTCACGCTTCATTCGAGTCCACCAATACGACTGCTTGAGGTCATGGTACATCTTTGTACTTCCATGGTGGATAGAGAGGAGTGAATTGTGAGCTTCATTCATAATGACTTTACGAAGGTCACCTTTAGGCACAACAATGCGATCCTCGAAGAATAGAGTATCCTTCTCATCAAGACGATAGCACTTGTACTTGGGTTGACTCTTGGCAATCCCAATCTTCACCTTCTTCACCATAGCATCAAGAAGTTGAGCCTCGCGAATCTGATCTTCCAAAGTAGGGGAGACTTGGAGGTTGGCGAGGAAACCTTGAGGAACAACTTGCAGATTGAGTTTGCGGAAAGCTTCACAAAGCTCGGGTTGGTAAGGCTTGAGAATCAAACTGTTGCAGTAAGCCTTCCTGCTCAATGCGTCAGCAATTACATTGGCCTTGCCTGGAGTATATTCGATACTCGGATTATACTCTTGAATCATTTCGACCCAACGAGTCTGCCTGAGGTTGAGATTAGGCTGAGTGAAGATGTACTTGAGACTCTTATGATCAGTGAAGATGTCCACTTTTCTTCCCAATAAGAGATGTCTCCAAGTTAAAAGAGCATGCACAACTGCCGCCAACTCGAGGTCATGAGTGGGGTAGTTATTTTCATTGGGCTTCAACTGGCAAGAGGTATAGGCCACAACTTTCTTCTCTTGCATCAACACTGCACCAAGACCTTGAAGGGAAGCATCACAGAAGACCTCGAACGGTTTGGATTCATTAGGAGGAGTCAGAACTGGAGCAGTGACTAACTTCTCTTTCAGGGTGTTGAAAGCGATGTCACATTCAGGAGACCAGACGTACTTCACATGCTTCTGGAGAAGGTTGGAAAGAGGCTTCGCGATCTTAGAGAAGTTCTCAACGAACCTTCGACAATAGCTTGCGAGCCCAAGGAAGCTGCGGAGTTGCTTCACGTTCTGAGGTGGTTCCCAATTCACAATTGCAGACACCTTCTCAGGATTCACCGCAATGCCCTTGGCAGAGATGATATGCCCAAGGTAGAGAACCTCATCGAGCCAAAACTCGCACTTTGAAAACTTGGCATAGAACTGATGTTCTCTGAGCTTATCCAGCACCAAACGCAAGTGCTTGGCATGATCTTCCTTGTTCTTGGAAAAGACCAAAATGTCATCGAGGTAGACCAAGACGAAGTCATTTGTGTAGGCGTTGAAGATGAAATTCATCATGCGAGAGAATGTTGGCGGAGCGTTGACGAGGCCGAAAGACATGACAGTGTATTCATATGAACCATAGCTTGTTCTGAATGCTGTCTTGGGGATATCTTCTTCACGAATGCGAATCTGATGATAGCCCATACGGAGATCAAGCTTGGAGAATACTTGAGCACCTTTGAGTTGTTCAAACAGCTCATTGATGTTGGGAAGTGGGTACTTGTTCTTTATGGTCTTCTTGTTCAATGGACGGTAGTCGACACAAAGTCGGTCCGTTCCATCCTTCTTCTTCACAAAAAGAACTCCACAACCCCACGGAGAAGAACTAGGTCGGATGAGACCCATTCGCTCTTGAATATCAAGTTGTTTCTTCAGCTCCTTCAACTCTTCAGGTCCAAGCTTGTAAGGACGTTTGCAAACAGGTTCCGTGCCAGGCTCAAGATCGATGACGAATTCAACTGGCCGGTGCGGAGGCATTCCTGGAAGCTCTTCTGGAAAGACGTCTTGATATTCGCAAACGACTGGAATTTGAGAGATGGCATCCAGCTCGCCCTTCTCATTGAGAGAAAACAGTCAGATGGTATCATCCCTTGCAGCAAAGACAATTACATCCTCAGACGAATGAGTCAATTGAATGTGCCTGGCAGCACAATCAAGGTGAGCCTTGTGCTTAGAAAGCCAATCCATTCCAAGAATAAGATCGATATCCGAGTTACCAAGGACCACTGGAGAGGACAGAAACTTGTAGTCGCCCAACGTGATAGAGACATCGGGAGCAACCAAACTAGAAGTCAAAAGCTTGCCGGGAGAAACAACTTGCATGACTTTGGGCATAACCTCGGTATCAACATTGTGCTTCGATGCAAATGGGAATGACAAGAAAGAATGCGATGCACCAGTGTCAAAAAGTACTTTTGCAGGAACATCGTTAATAGGAAGGTTACCCATGATGACATATGACGAGTCCTCTGCCTGAGCTGCATTCATCAAGTTGACCTTGGCGTGCTTGGGGTTATGCTTGACCACTGCATTACTAGCAGATCTCACAGGAGGAGGAGGAGGAAGGCGCCTCTGATTGAAGCATTTGTTGGCATAGTGACCCTTCTACTGACACTTGTTGCACGTGACCTCTGAGAGTGGACGGTGATACGGAGCACTTGATCTTGGAGCTTGAGACGAAGTCTTGTTCTGAAAGCCTGGGTTGGGTGGGTGGGAAGATCCATTGCCACCTTTGCTCTTTTGCTGATAAGGCTGACAGAACGGAGGAGGAGGAAGCCAATACTTTTGCTGCTTAGAAGCCACTTGAGTTGAGGAAGAATGAGTCACATCTCTGGCTCGCTTCTTGGAAGCATCGCACTTGAGTTGAGTAGTCTCTTGCTTCATTGCCATATTGTAAAACTCATCGTACTTCTTCGGCTCAAACAAGACGAGAGCTAGTTGGAGATCTTCTCTGAGGCCACCCCTGAACTGATAAATCATGCTCTTCTCGTCAGGGACGTCTTGCTTGGCGAAACGAGCGAGCCTCTGGAACAGAATGTTATACTGGTAAACAGACAAGCTGCCTTGCTTTAGGTTGCGGAATTCCTCACGCTTGCTTTCAACAACACTCTGAGGAATGTGATGAGCTTTGAAGTCTTGACGGAATTCATCCCAAGTAATCACACGGCCTCCTCTGGAATCTTTGTATTGCTGAAACCATTCTGCAACTTGGTCTTTGAGTTGGAAGGAGGCAAACTTGACAAATTCCTCAGGCCTGACGTTGCTGCACTCGAAATGCTTGCATATATCCATGAGCCAATCATCAGCGTCTGAGGCCTCGACATAGTTGCTGAAGGTCTTTGGCTGGTTAGCAAGGAACTGGTTGAGTGTAGCAAACTGATTCTGATTATTGCCATGGCCATGATTCCCTTGGTTGCGCTCTTGCAGAATTTGCATGATCAGCTGCGTGTTTGCATTGGTAGCGGCCATCACAGCTTGCCATGCCTCCGGAGGTGGAGGTGGTGGTGGCGGATCCTGATTCTGATTCTGACCCTTAGCAGGAGCCATCCTGAAGAGGGTGACATCCGTTAGCATCTTGACAGACAAATATTTAAGCTGAATCAAATGGATCGAAATTGCACATATAGTCTTCACATCCGAACAAAATGAACGAATGCATTCCAATTCAAATGGTCACATTTCCATAAATTGAGAAGCCACTTAGATAGAGGTAGAAGAATAAAACAACAAGGTACGGACATGAACAAATACTTGGTGAGGATTACCCAATCCCAAACCAAATATCCGCGGAAGAATAACTAGAGCTACATGAATTCCCACCTATGAAACTCCCGAACCTTTCCGGTTATGCAATCAGGTGTTGGGGATACAGGGGAAGCATAATATCTCACCCAAAGCTAGCAAATCCTACATCCAGCTGTATCCACCCTTCAACACATAACCAAGAAACCTTCGGAAATCATTTACCTCAACCTTCGAAAAGCATCCGTTATACGAGTTATGGCAATACTCCCGAACTCCCGCCCCAGTACTGGGTGGCGTCGAGGTTATCTCACCAACAACTGCATAAAAGAGATTTTCGATGTCGGCGAAACTCAGGTATTCCAGAATCTCAACGATAAAATTGTGACGACAACACCTCGGAGCTCAACTCCCCGGGACACTGCCACAACCCCTAAATGTCAGGAGGCACCAAGAACAATGTTCTCGTCACAAAACCATCGGAACGATTCCAAGATACCCGCGTGATCCTAAATTTTTTAGTGAAATTTGAGAAGAGAAGAGTCAAAACTCTACGTCAGGATGCCTCACCAGAGCGACGAAGGGACTGAGGAGTAAAAAGAAGTCCTACTCTCCGATATATATAATCCTAAATGACTCAAAACATTTTTCTAGACTCAACAACGCCAACGATTTGATCAAGCAGGGGGGCTCCTAAGGTCGGGGAAGGCTCTGATTACCAACTTGTAACGCCCTCGATGCGGCTATATCTCCCACGTGTCGAAGCACGACTTAGAGGCATAACCGCATTGAAAGCAATGTCGCAAGTGAGGTAATCTTCACAACAACCCATGTAATAAATAAAGGGAAAGATACATAGTTGGCTTACACTCGCCACGTCACACAAATACATAAATAAGTCATTACATTCATCCAATACACTCAAGGTCCGACTACGGAACCAAAATGAAGATCAACCCCAAATGCGACAAAGTCCCCGATCGCCCCAACTGGGCACCACTACTGATCATCTGGGAAAGACACGTAGTAACGACGAGAGTCTTCATCGAACTCCCACTTGAGCTCGGTCATATCATCTGGAGCGGTATCATCGGTCCCTGCATCTGGTTTTGGAAGTAATCTGTGAGTCACGGGGACTCAGCAATCTCACACCCTCGCGATCAAGACTATTTAAGCTTATAGGTAAGGTAAAGGTATGATGTGGAGCTGCAGCAAGCGACTAGCATATATGGTGGCTAACATACGCAAATGAGAGCGAGAAGAGAAGGCAAAAGCACGGTCGAACAACTATGATCAAGAAGTGATCCTAGAACAACCTACGTCAAACATTACTCCAACACCGTGTTCACTTCCCGGACTCCGCCGAGAAGAGACCATCACGATTACACACGCGGTTGGTGCATTTTAATTAAGTTAAGTTTCAGTTATCTACAACCGGACATTAACAAATTCCCATCTGCCCATAACCGCGGGCACGGCTTTCGAATGTTCAAATCCCTGCAGGGGAGTCCCAACTTAGCCCATCACAAGCTCTCATGGTCAACGAAGGATATTCCTTCTCCCAAGACAATCTGATCAGACTCGGCATCCCGGTTACAAGACATCCTCGACAATGGTAAAACAAGTCCAGCAACACCGCCCGAATGTGCCGACAAATCCCGATAGGAGCTGCACATATCTCGTTCTCAGGGCACACTCAGATGAGACATCCTACGAGTAAAACCAACCTCAAGTTGCCCCGAGGTGGCCCCGCAGTCTACTCGGTCAGACCAACACTCAGAGGAGCACTGGCCCAGGGGGTTTAAATAAAGACGACCCTTGAGCTCCAGAAACCCAAGGGAAAAAGAGGCTAGGTGGAGAATGGTAAAACCAAGGTTGGGCATTGCTGGAGGAGTTTTATTCAAGGCGAACTGTCAAGGGGTTCCCATTATAACCCAACCGTGTAAGGAACGCAAAATCCGGGAACATAACACCGATATGACAGGAAACTAGGGCGGCAAGAGTGGAACAAAACACTAGGCATAAGGCCGAGCCTTCCACCCTTTACCAAGTATATAGGTGCATATAGATAAACAATATAATATTATGATATCCCAACAATAAACATGTTCCAACAAGGAACGATCTCCAATCTTCACATGCAACTAGCAACGCTATAAGAGGGGCTGAGCAAAGCGGCAACATAACCAAACAACGGTTTGCTAGGACATGGTGGGTTAGAGGTTTGACATGGAAATTAGGGAGGCATGACAAGCAAGTGGTAGGTATCGTAGCATAGGCATATCAAAAGAGCGAGCATCTAGCAAGCAAAAATAGAAGTGATTTCGAGGGTATGGTCATCTTGCCTGCAAAGTTCTCAAATTTGCCTTGATCCTCGTAGGCGTACTCAACGGGCTCCTCGATCACGTACTCGTCTCCCGGCTCTACCTAAGCAAGAACAACAAGCAAAAAGGAACACAATCAACCACGTGCAATGCTCAAGCAACATGATGCAAACTTGGTATGATACGCGGGATGCGATATGTGATGCATATGCATGATTTGCAAAGGAATGATAGAATATGGCCTCAACTTGGAAAACCAAGAGTGCCACTGGAAAGGTGAGGTGATTTTGGTCGAAAATGATATAAAGATCACCGGAAACGGATGCACGGTTTGGAAATGGCAAGCAAAACAAATATGGCACCGGTCTGCGATAAACAGCAAGTAGCCCCCTAAATGCATCAAGATAAATAAGCAACTGCACTCAAGCATGGCAACAAAATACATGGCAAGGATCCACTCATGATGCTTGACAAAAGATGAACACTGAGCTACGGCTAATTCACTCATTAACAGATTCAAACAAGCATGGCAAAAGAACAAAAGATAACAGGTTTCACACAGTGAAATTAATAGCATGTCAGGAATTTATCATCAGGAAGAAATCTTTAGAGCACGAAAACTAAATGCTACATGAACATAACATGGCAAATAAAGGCATGGTATGAAGCTACTCTAAGCATATAACAGAAGTCCCTTAGTGACCATGAGCCAAAAGGGATCAGAAAATACAATTGCAAGCATGTGAACATAGCAAAAACATAAACAGATTCAGACTTACTGAAAACTGGAGCATGGCAAAACGAATAACGAGTAGGCATGTTTATGAGCTCGATTCACTCACTACAAAGCATGGCATGATAATATAAGCATACACCCAGCAAATAGACATGGCATAGAAGCTAGACATGGCAAGAACAACATCATAGCATGCATGGATCAACAACAACAAGCTCGGCAAAATCACTAAACATGTTAACAATCTGCCAGGAACATTTTATAGCAAAAGTAGAGCTCGATTGACTCAACAATATCTTCAAAACATAATTTCAAACAAAGACATGGATGGATAGAGCACAACAATATATTCAAAACATCCTTACTGATCATCCTCAAAAGAGGCACGGATCACTAGAAAACAACATGAACATATGGCATAAAAATAATGACAGGGCAAGGACTTAGTGAAATTCTAAGTCCCTGAAATCAGCATCATTGAGTAAGCTACTTTGCATGCTTGTTCTAGTCAGCACAAAGATCACAAAAATACATGGCATACACCCCTGTAAAGATAACATGGCATTCTTCAAAACACATGTAGAGCTCAGGATCATAGCATGCACACATTAATCATGGCAAAAATGACAAAAGTGCATTTGCTGAAACAGATCTGAAACTATCATCACATAGCCCTCTTCCAACAGCATTTAGGGAATCAAGATGAGCTCAAATGAAAATGATGCAATGAGATGAAATGATGTACTCTTCTAGATGAACATTTTGATATGCTACACGCATGAATCGGATCTACGATGAGGAAGTTATGATGCGTCAAAGTACTCCAAAAAGTTAGGGTTTCGGGGATAAAAGTCAACCGCGGTGGATCCAGATCCAAATCGGCGTGGAAACCGAGGTCACCAGAATACTGTAGCTCGCCGGCGCGGAACTTGCCGGACTTGGTGAGAGCTCGCCGGAGATGCTCGCCGGGGTGCGGCCGGCGACGAAGAGGAAGGCGACGGCGTCGGTGGCGCCTGCGGGGCGGCGCGCGGCTTACCGGGGCGACGGCATCGGTCGCCGGTGTCGTGGAGTGGCGGCGGCCGGCGAAGGTACGGCGGAGGCCGGCGGCCGGGAGGCGGAAGAGGAGAAACAAGGCGCGCGGGGCCTCGGGCCCTGTTGGCGGCGGGGAGGGCCGACCTCGGGCCCCGCGGGCCGGCGGGATCTGCGGCTAAGTGGTCACCCGCCCCGGACACGTAGCGCACCCAGATTCATCGCGGGCGGCGGCAGCAGCTTGTCCGGCCGAAAACAGACGTGTCCGGCGCGGCGCGGTGGAAGAGGAGCTAGGTTAGGGGTGTTTTGATCCGGAAATTTCGAGGGGAGGCCTAGTTTTATAGGTAGAGGGAGCTAGGAAGCTCCAAATGAGGTGCCGTTTGCGGCCACACGATCATGATTGAACGATCTAGATGATGGAAGGGGTTTAGGTGGGTTTTGGGCCACTTTGGAGGGGTGTTGGGCTGCAACACACACGAGGCCTTTTCGGTCCCTCGGTTAACCGTTGGAGTATCAAACGAAGTCCAAATAGCACGGAACTTGATAGGCGGTCTACCGGTAGTAAACCAAGGCTGCATGACAAGTCTCGGTCCAATCCGAAAACGTTTAACCCCCACACACGAAAAGAGGTAGAAAGGGGCACCGGAGGACATAGGAGCGCCGGAATGCAAAACGGACAACGGGGAAAATGCTCGGATGCATGAGACGAACACGTATGCAAATGCAATGCACATGATGACATGATATGAGATGCATGACGAAGACAAAACACACGGAGACAAAAACCCGACAAAGAGGAAATATAATAACTTAGTGCCGGAAACGGCAAGAGTTGGAGTACAAATAAGGTAAATTACATCTGGGGTGTTACAATGGGCAAGATGACTAAAACGCCGTTCTATGGAACTATGGAGCGAGCAACAGATTTGTTGGAAATCATACATACTGATGTGTGTGGTCCGATGAATATTGAGGCTCGCGGCGGGTATCGTTATTTTCTCACCTTCACAGATGATTTGAGCGGATATGGGTATATCTACTTAATGAAACATAAGTCTGAAACATTTGAAAATTTTAAAGAATGTCAGAGTGAAGTGTAAAATCATCGTGATAAGAAAATAAAGTTTCTATGATCTGATCATGGAGGAGAATATTTGAGTTACAAGTTTGGTCTTCATTTGAAACAATGCGAAATAGTTTCACAACTCACGCCACCCGGAACACCACAGCGTAATGGTGTGTATGAATGTCGTGATCGTACTTTACTAGATATGGTGCGATCTATGATGTCTCTTGCCGATTTACCACTATCGTTTTAGGGTTATGCTTTAGAGAAGGCTGCATTCTCATTAAATAGGGCACAATCTAAATCCGTTGAGACGACACCTTATGAACTGTGGTTTGGCAAGAAGCCAAAGTTGTCGTTTCTTAAAGTTTGGGGCTGGGATGCTTATGTGAAAAAGCTTCAACCTGATAAGCTCGAACCCAAATCGAGGAAATGTCTCTTCATAGGATACCCAAAGGATACTATTGGGTACACCTTCTATCACAGATCCGAAGGCAAGACATTCGTTGCTAAGAATGGATCCTTTCTAGAGAAGGAGTTTCTGTTGAAAGAAGTGAGTGGGAGGAAAGTAGAACTTGATGAGGTAATTGTACCTACTCCCTTATTGGAAAGTAGTTCATCACAGAAATCTGTTCTTGTGGCTCCTACACCAATTAGTGAGGAAGATAATGATGAAGATCATGTAACTTCAGATCAAGTTACTACCGAACCTCATAAGTCAACCAGAGAAAGATCCATGCCAGAGTGGTACGGTAATCCTGTTCTGGAAGTCATGTTACTTGACCATGACGAACCTACAAACTATGAGGAAGCGATGATGAGCCCAGATTCCGCAAAATGGCTTGAGGCCATGAAATCTGAGATGGGATCCATGTATGAGAACAAAGTATGGACTTCGGTTGACTTGCCCGATGATCGGCAAGCCATCGAGAATAAATGGATCTTCAAGAAGAAGACTGACGCTGACGGTAATGTTACTGTCTACAAAGCTCGACTTGTTGTGAAAGGTTTTCGAAAAGTTCAAGGAGTTGACTACGATGAGACTTTCTCACCCGTAGTGATGCTTAAGTCCATGCGAATCATCTTAGCAAGTGCTGCATTTTATGATTATGAAATTTGGCAAATGGATGTAAATACTGCATTCCTGAATGGATTTCGGAAAGAAGAGTTGTATATGATGCAACCCGAAGGTTTTATCGATCCAAAGGGAGCTAGAAAAGTGTGCAAACTCCAGCGATCCATCTATGGACTGGTGCAAGCATCTCGGAGTTGGAATAAACGCTTTGATAGTGTGATCAAAGCATATGGTTTTATACAGGCTTTTGGAGAAGCCAATATTTACAAGAAAGTGAGTGGGAGCTCTGTAGCATTTCTAATAATATATGTGGATGACATATTGTTGATTGGAAATGATATAGAATTTTTGGATAGCAGAAAAGGATACTTGAATAAGAGTTTTTCAATGAAAGACCTCGGTGAAGCTGCTTATATATTGGGCATCAAGATCTATAGAGATAGATCAAGACGCTTAATTGGACATTCACAAAGCACATACCTTGATAAATTTTTGAAGAAGTTCAAAATGGATCAGCAAAGAAAGGGTTCTTGCCTATGTTACAAGGTGTGAAATTGAGTCAGACTCAATTCTCGACCACTGCAGAAGATAAAGAGAAAATGAAAGATGTTCCCTATGCTTCAGCCATAGGCTCTATCATGTATGCAATGCTGTGTACAAGACCTGATGTGTGCCTTGCTATTAGTTTAGCAGGGAGGTACCAAAGTAATCCATGAGTGGATCACTGGACAACGGTCAAGAACATCCTGAAATACCTGAAAAAGGACTAAGGATATGTTTCTCGTTTATGGAGGTGACAAAGAGCTCGTCGTAAATGGTTATGTCGATGCAAGCTTTGACACTGATCCGGATGACTCAAAGTCACAAACCAGATACGTGTTTTTATTGAACGGTAGAGCTGTCAGTTGGTGCAGTTCTAAGCAAAGCGTCGTGGCGGGATCTACGTGTGAAGCGGAGTACATAGCTTCTTCGGAAGCAGCAAATGAAGGAGTCTGGATGAAGGGGTTCATATCCGATCTAGTTGTCATACCTAGTGCATCGGGTCCAATGAAAATCTTTTGTGACAATATTGGTGCAATTGCCTTGGCAAAGGAATCCAGATTTCACAAAAGAACCAAGCACATCAACAGATGCTTCAATTCCATCCGCGATCAAGTCAAGGAGGGAGACACAGAGATTTGCAAGATACATACGGATCGGAATGTTGCAGACCCATTAACTAAGCCTCTCTCACGAGAAAAACATGATCAGCACCAAGACTCCATGGGTGTTAGAATCATTACTGTGTAATCTAGATTATTGACTCTAATGCAAGTGGGAGACTGAAGGAAATATGCCCTAGAGGCAATAATAAAGTTGTTATTTATATTTCCTTATATCATGATAAATGTTTATTATTCATGCTAGAATTGTATTAACCGGAAACTTAGTACATGTGTGAATACATAGACAAACAGAGTGTCACTAGTTTGCCTCTACTTGACTAGCTCGTTGAATCAATGATGGTTATGTTTCCTAACCATAGACATGAGTTGTCATGTGATTAACGGGATCACATCATTAGAGAATGATGTGAGACTTGACCAATTCCGTTAGCTTAGCATGATGATCGTTTAGTTTGTTGCTATTACTTTCTTCATGACTTATACATGTTCCTATGACTATGAGATTATGCAACTCCCAAGTACCGGAGGAACACTTTGTGTGCTACCAAATATCACAACGTAACTGGGTGATTATAAAGGTGCTCTACAGGTGTCTCCGATGGTACTTGTTGAGTTGGCAAAGATCGAGATTAGGATTTGTCACTCCGATTGTCGGAGATGTATCTCTGCGCCCTCTCAGTAATGCACATCACTATAAGCCTTGCAAGAATTGTGACTGATGAGTTAGTTGAGGGATGATGCATTAGGGAACGAGTAAAGAGACTTGCCGGTAACGAGATTGAACTAGGTATAAGGATACCGATGATAGAATCTCCGGCAAGTAACATACCGATGACAAAGGGAACAACGTATGTTGTTATGCGGTTTGACCGATAAAGATCTTCGTACAATATGTAGGAACCAATATGAGCATCCAGGTTCCGCTATTGGTTATTGACCGGAGATGAGTCTCGGTGATGTCTACATAGTTCTCGAACCCGTAGGGTCCGCACGCTTAAAGTTTGGTGACGATTGGTAATATGAGTTTATCTGTTTTGATGTACCGAGGGTAGTTCGGAGTCCCAGATATGATCACGGATATGACGAGGAGTCTCGAAATGGTCGAGACATAAAGATCGATATATTGGAAGCCTATATTTGGACATCGGAATAATTCCGGGTGAAATCGGGATTTTATCGGAGTACCGGGAGGTTACCGGAACCCCCCGGTAAATGTATGGGCCTTATCGGGCCATAGTAGAGAGAAAGAGAGAGGAGACCAGGGCAGTCTGCGCGGCCCCTGTCCCTCTGGTCCGAATTGGACTAGGAGGGGTGCGGCGCCCCCCTTTCCTTCCTCCCTCTCTCCCCCTTCCTTCTCTCCTAGTCCACCTAGGGAAGGGGGGAATCCTACCCCGGTGGGAGTAGGACTCCTCCTGGCGTGCCCTGCTAGGGCCGGCCGGCCTCCCCCCTTGCTCCTTTATATATGGGGGCAGGGGGCACCCCAAGACACAAAAGTTGATCAGTTGATCTTTTAGCCGTGTGCGGTGCCCCCCTCCACCATAATCCACCTCGGTCATATCGTAGCGGTGCTTAGGAGAAGCCCTACGTCGGTAGCATCATCATAACCGTCATCACGCCGTCGTGCTGACGGAACTCTCCCTCGAAGCTCTGTTGGATCGGAGTTCGTGGGACATCACCGAGCTGAACGTGTGCTGAACTCGGAGGTGTCGTACGTTTGGTACTTGGATCGGTCGGATCGTGAAGACATACGACTACATCAACTGCGTTCTCATAACGCTTCCGCTTACGGTCTACGAGGGTACGTGGACAACACTCTCCCCTCTCGTTGCTATGCATCACCATGATCTTGCGTGTGCGTAGGAAATTTTTGAAATTACTATGTTTCCCATCAGTTTTTGCCATAGAAAAGTTGTAATAAAGTAGATATAATGCAAAAATAAAATATGAATGGGTTTACAACAGTACTTATAGTTGTGATTTTCTTTCTTATACTAACGTATCTCACGAAGGTCTTGTTGAGTTTTGTGTGATTGAAGTTTTCATGTTTTGGGTGATATTATGATGGATGAGGGGATAAGGATTAGCAAAAGGCTAAGCTTGGGGATGCCCAAGCCACCCCAAGATAATATTCAAGAAGTATCAAGCAACTAAGCTTGGGGATGCACCTAAGTGGCATCCCCTATTTCTTCTAACAACCATCGGTATTTTACTTGAAACTATATTTTTATTCGTCACATATTATGAGTTTTTCTTGGAGCGTCTTGTATGATATGAGTCTTTGCTTGTTTTGCTTTCTATTTTTAGTCATGAATCCTTGCTAGACACACCTATTTGAGAGAGCCAACATTATGTTATGGCTTGTTAGAATTGCTCTCTATGCTTCACTTAAATCCTTTTGAGCTATGGAGTTGCTCTAGTGCTTCACTTATATCTTTTTGAGCATGGTGTGCTTTAGCATTTTTGGAGAAATGCTCTCATGCTTCACTTAGAATTATTTGAGAGTTAGTAAAAAATTTAAGAAATTCTCTCATGCTTCACTTAAATTATTATGAGAGAAGAAATTTTTTATGCTCATGTTCTTCACTTATATTTGTTTGAGCTTATTAAAAGCAACATATGAAACTAGTCCCAAAGCGATAGATATCCAAGAAGGATATAATAAAAACTTTCATGAAGATCATTGGACAAAATAAACTTGACTCCTTGTAATAGTTTTGAGATATGTTGATCTAATATGTGAGTCATGTTGATGAATAATTATGCCTTAGTAAGAATATTGGTGTTAAGGTTTGTGATTTCCTATGCAAGCACGAAAGTCAATAGTTATGCAATGAAATTACATCCTACTTGTGGTGCATTATTCTGTGTTAGTTATGCTCAATGCTCACTTATGAGATTTTTCGTTTCTTGGTTGGATGCTTCCCAATCTTTTGCTAGCCTTCATTTGCACTAAGTATGATCACTACTTGTGCATCCAAAATCCTTTAAACCAGTTTTGCCACATGAGTCCACTATACCTACCTATATGCGGTATTTTTTTGTTGTTCTAAGCAAATTTGTATGTGCCGTCTCTAATTTTCAAAATAACCTTCTCTTTTGTGTGCTCATACCGCTCATGAAACGGTAGGGGGTGGCTGATATATTTCCATGCTAGATGTGTTATTCTCAAGATGAGTGTTTATTCACTTGTCATTGCACGATAGTATGGCAAAGTTATTAGGGATGCCTAGTCCCAAAATAAAAAATGAATTTACTTTATGTTGTGAAATAATAAATTCCTTGGAAAGTGTTGGTATGGAAGGCACCCGTGGATACGGTTAGCCATGGAAAGTGAAAGTATGAGGAAAAAGGAATAAATTTTATTTTTTGTTTGGGAACTTCCTATGATATATCTATCATGGAAATTATTGGGAACTACTCAATCGTTTTCGTTGATAGGAAAAGCGTGCCACCCAAAATGTTTTATCTCTATCTTTTTCGCTTTGAGCTTTGGCACCTCTACAAATCCCTAGTTCCCTCCTCAAAGGGCCTTTCTATTTACTTTTTATGCAATTTTTATTTTTACTTGAGTCTCCATCTTCTCTTATAAAGCACCAACTAAGGGGCACTATGATCGTACTTGAGCATCGGGTGTAGCTAATATGCGAGTGTGTTTCATGAATGGATGAATGATTGAGCATAATGGGCTAGGAATAACTTGCTTTAGCGTTGATATTTTGAAAGACATGGTTGTTTGTTGATATGCTTGAGTATTAAAGTCCTCATGTCAAAACTAGACTATTGCTTTGAACCATATAAAAGTCCAATTGTCCATGCTATAAAGAAAGAATATGTGATAAACATGTTAGGCGGCATTCCACATCAAAAAATCTGTTTTTATCATTTACCTACTCGAGGACGAGCAGGAATTAAGCTTGGGGATGCTGATACGTCTACAACATATCTATAATTTTTTATTGTTCCATGATGTTATATTATCGTTCTTGGATGTTTTAGAATCATTTTATATCATTTTTTAGACTAACCTATTGACATAGTGCCAAATGCCAGTTGTTGTTTTTTGCTTGTTTTTTACATCGGAGAAAATCAATATCAAACGGAGTCCAAATGCAGCGAAACTTCTTGTGGTTTTTTATGGACCAGAAGACACTCAATGGGCTAGAGAAGCACCTGGGGGTGCCCCGAGGGGGGGCACAACCCACCAGGGCGTGCCCAGGTGGGTTGTGCCCACCTCGGTCGCCTCCCGCACCGCCTCTTTGCTCTATAAATACCCCAATATTCCAGAGACCCTAGGGGAGTCGACGAAAATCAATTCCAACCGCCGCAAGTTCTAGAAACCACAAATCCAATCTAGACACCATCACGGAGGGGTTCAACATCCTCATTGGTGCCTCTCCGATGATGCATGAGTAGTTCTTTGTAGACCTACGGGTCCATAGTTAGTAGCTAGATGGCTTCCTCTCTCTCTCTCTCGATCTCTCTCTCTCTCTTGATTCTCAATACAATGGTCTCTTGGAGATCTATTTGATGTAACTGTTTTTGCGATGTGTTTGTTGGGATCCGATGAACTTTGAGTTTATGATCAGATCTATATTTTTATCCATGAAAGTTATTTGAGTTCTTTGATCTCTTATATGCATGATTACTTATAGCCTCGTATTTCCTCTTCGAATCTTTGGTTTATTTAGGCCGACTAGATCAATTTTTCTTGCCATGGGAAGAGGTGCTTTGTGATGGGTTCGATCTTACGATGCTTGATCCCAGTGACAGAAGGAGAAATGACACCTATGTATCGTTGCTATTAAGGATAACAAGATGGGGTCTATTTTCACATAAATAGATCTTGTCTACATCATGTCATCGTTCTTATTGCATTACTTCGTTTCTCCATGAACTTAATACATTAGATGCATGCTGGATAGCGGTCGATGTGTGGAGTAATAGTAGTAGATGCAGGTAGGAGTCGGTCTACTAATCTTGGACGTGATGCCTATATAATGATCATTTCCTGGATATCGACATGATTATTTGAAGTTCTAACAATTTCCCAACAGTAATTTGTTTACCCACTTTATGTTATTTTCTCGAGAGAAGCCACTAGTGAAATCTCAGGCCCCCGAGTCTCTTCTTTATTATATTTGCCTTCGCGGTCTATTTTTATTTGCTTTTATTTTCAGATCTATTGATCCAAAAATACAAAAATACCTTGCTGCAATTTTTATTTATGTATTTTATCTCGCGTTCCCACGAGATCTATTTATCCAATCTACTAAAATTTTACCTATCTTTTTACCCGTGAGGGATTGACAACCCCTCTCTTATGTCGGGTTACAAGTATTTGCTCTATGTGTGCAGGAGCTATTTACGTGGTGTTGCGTGGTTCTCCTACTGGTTCGATAACCTTGGTCTCATCACTGAGGGATGATAACCCACAAGTATAGGGGATCGCAACAGTTTTTGAGAGTAGAGTATTCAACCCAAATTTATTGATTCGACACAAGGGGAGCCAAAGAATATTCTCAAGTATTAGCAGCTGAGTTGTAAATTCAACCACACCTGGAAACTTAATATCTATAGCAAAGTGTTTAGTAGCAAAGTAATATGATAGTAGTGTTAACGGTGGTAAAAGGTAATGGTAGCGGAAGTAATATTTTTGGTATTTTGTAGTGATGATAACAATAGCAACGGAAAGGTAAATAAGCGAAGAACAATATATGGAAAGCTCGTAGGCAATGGATCGGTGATGGAGAATTATGCCGGATGCGGTTCGTCATGTAACAGTCATAACCTTGGGTGACACAGAACTAGCTCCAGTTCATTAATGTAATGTAGGCATGTATTCCAAATATAGTCATACGTGCTTACGGAAAAGAACTTGCATGACATCTTTTGTCCTACCCTCCCGTGGCAGCGGGGTCCTAGCAGGAACTAAGGGATATTAAGGCCTCCTTTTAATAGAGTACCGGAACAAAGCATTAACACATAGTGAATACATGAACTCATCAAACTACGGTCATCACCGGTAAGTATCTCGATTATTGTCACTTAGGGGTTAACGGATCATAACACATAATAGGTGACTATAGACTTGCAAGATAGGATCAAGAACTCTCATATATTAATGAAAACATAATAGGTCCAGATCTGAAATCGTGGCACTCGGGCCCTAGTGACAAGCATTAAGCATAGCAAAGTCATAGCAACATCAATCTCAGAACATAGTGGATACTAGGGATTAAACCCTAACAAAACTAACTCGATTACATGATAAATCTCATCCAACCCATCACCGTCCAGCAAGTCTACGATGAAATTACTCACGCACGGCGGTGAGCATCATGAAATTGGTGATGGAGGATGGTTGATGATGATGATGGCGACGGATTCCCCTCTCCGGAGCCCCGAACAGACTCCAGATCAGCCCTCCCGAGAGAGTTTAGGGCTTGGCGGAGGCTCCGTATCATAAAATGCGATGAATCCTTCTCCCTAGGTTTTTTTCTCCCCGAAAGTGAATATATGGAGTCAGGGTTGAGGTCGGTGGAGCGTTAGGGGTCCCACAAGGCATGGGGGCACGCCCCCACCCTCGTGGACAGGTGGAGGCCCCCCTGACGTGGATCTTCCTTCCAGTATTTTTTTATATATTCCAAAATAAATCTTCGTTGATTTTCAGGTCATTCAGAGAACTTCTATTTCTGCACAGAAATAACACCATGGCAATTCTGCTGAAAACAGTGTCAGTCCGGGTTAGTTCCATTCAAATCATGCAAGTTAGAGTCCAAAACAAGCGCAAAAGTGTTTGGAAAAGTAGATACGACGGAGACGTATCAAGTCCCCCAAGCTTAAACCTTTGCTTGTCCTCAAGCAATTCAGTTCATAAACTGAAAATGATAAAGAAAAACTTTTACAAACTCTGTTTGCTCTTGTTGTTGTAAATATGTAAAGCCAGCATTCAAGTTTTCAGCAAAGATTATGAACTACCATATTCACAATAACATTTAGGTCTCATGTTTACTCATATCAATGGCATAATCAACTAGCGAGCAATAATAATAAATCTCGGATGACAACACTTTATCAAAACAATCATGATATGATATAACAAGATGGTATCTCGCTAGCCCTTTCTAAGACCGCAAAACATAAATGCGAAGCACCTTTAAAGATCAAGGACTGGCTAGAGATTGTAATTCATGGTAAAAGAGATCCAGTCAAGTCATACTCAGTGTGAACTAACAGTAATGAATGCAAATGACAGCGGTGCTCTCCAACTGATGCTTTTTGATAAGAGGATGATGACTCAGCATAGAAGTAAATAGATAGGCCCTTCGCAGAGGGAACCAGGGATTTGTAGAGGTTCCAGAGCTCGGTTTTGAAATAGATATGAATAATATTTTGAGCGGTATACTTTCATTGTCAACATAACAACCGAGAGATGGAGATATCTTCCATGCTACACACATTATAGGCGGTTCCCAAACAGAATGGTAAAGTTTATACTCCCCCTTCACCAATAAGCATCAATCCATGGCTTGCTCGAAACAATGAGTGCCTCCAACTAACAAGAGTCCCGAGGGAGTTTTGTTTGCAGTTATTTTGATTTGATTTGCATAAAGCATGGGACTGAGCATCCCGTTGACCAGCCATTTTCTCATGAGTGAGGAGCGGAGTCCACTCCTCTTGAGAATAACCCACCTAACATGGAAGATACAGACAGCCCTAGTTGATACATGAGCTATTCGAGCATACAAAACAGAATGTTTATTTGAAGGTTTAGAGTTTGGCACATACAAATTTACTTCGAACGGCAGGTAGATACCGTGTATAGGTAGGTAGGTGGACTCATATGGAATAACTTTGGGGTTTATGGAATTGGATGCACAAGTAGTATTCCCGCTTAGTACAGGTGAAGGCTAGCAAAAGACTAGGAAGCGACCAGCTAGAGAGCGACAACAGTCATGAACATGCATTAAAATTAATCAACACCGAATGCAAGCATGAGTAGTATATAATGCACCATGAACATAAATATCGTAGAGGCTATGTTGATTTTGTTTCAACTACATGCGTGAACATGTGCCAAGTCAAGCCACTCGAATCGTTCAAAAGAGGATACCACCCTATCATACCACATCACAACCATTTTAATAGCATGTTGGCATGCGAGGTAAACCATTATAAGCTCCTAGCTGATTAAGCATGGCATAAGCAACTATAATCTCTAATTGTCATTGCAAACATGTTTATTCATAATAGGCTGAATCAGGAACGATGAACTAATCATATTTACAAAAACAAGAGAGGTCGACTTCATACCAGCTTTTCTCATCTCAATAAGTTCATCATATAATCATCATTATTGCCTTTCACTTGCAGGACCGAATAGTGTGGATAATAATAATAGTGCACGCGCATTGGACTAAGCTGGAATCTGCAAGCATTCAATTCAAGAGAGAAGACAAGGTAATATGGGCTCTTTGTTAGATCAACGATAATGCATATAGGAGCCACTTTAACATTTTAATTATGGTCTTCTCCTCTCGACCCACAAGGAACAAGAAAAGAAACAAAACTATTTACACGGAAAGCTCCCAACAAGCAAAAGAAGAACGAGAAATCTTTTTGGGTTTTCTTTTTTTAATTACTACTACAAGCATGTAAAGTAAACTAATTGAAAGCTAAATTTTTTTTGTCTTTCTTAAGGTTTATTAGACACACAAGAAGAAAGCATAAAAAGGAAAATAAACTAGCATGGATGATACAGTGAAAAAGTATGAGCACTGATAACTAGCAATGAGTGTGTGAACATGAATGTAATGTTGATGAGAAATACGTACTCCCCCAAGCTTAGGCTTTTGGCCTAAGTTGGTCTATGGCCACGGCTAGCCTGGCGGATATCCAAAGTAATAGTTGGGGTCGTACTGTGAAGAAGCCTCGGATTGCCACTGGTTGGCAATCACCTCTGAATCCCATTGGTAATCAGACTGTCGTGGAGGATCAAATTGTGATTCCGGCTCTGGATCTATAGCTGATGTAGGGTTCCGGTAGGTGTGAATGGCCTCCAACGGAACAAGGTACTTGCCTGTAGATAAATCAAACAAGGAAGGAGCATGCAAGGTAATAGTCTCAGGATGATTTTTACCAAATATTAATTTATACTTAAGCGCCTTTTCCCTATTCTTAACAATAAAATCATGTGCTACCATACTCTTGTAATATAGATAAACAGGAGGCATCAATTTTTCTTGTTTCTCATAGTGCCTAATAGGTATGTTAAAATGTGCAGCGAGGCGCGAGGCGAAGATGCCTCCAAGGACGGGGCCCTTAGTACGGTTAAGATTTAACCGCTTTGCAACAATAGAGCCCATACTAAATGTGTCATCACGAAATAAAGCATGGCACAAAATAACAATATCTGGGGCACTCAGGTTTCCACAGTTTTCGCGCCCAATTAAGCATCTACTAGCAAATATAGCAAAGTAACATAGAACAGGAAAGTGTATGCTAGTAATTCGTGCGTCGAAAACCTTCCTCGTTTCCCCTACAGTAATGGTATCAATAAACCCATCCACATCGTCATGATGTGGTTCCTCTACGCTGCCCTCGAAAGGGATCAAACAAACCCAACAAAAATCATGAAGTGACATCTCCTTATGCTCATCATATAAATAAAATTCCACCGTAGGTGGTGAGCTCCTAGCATGGAAATGAAAGTTTTGCACAAAGATATTTGTGAGTAAGAGATACTATTTGCATTGGTCGTGGAGGAAGGCGGTGAGGCCTGCATTCTCAGCCAATTCATAGAAATCATCATAAATCCCGGTTGCTCTCAAGAAATGATCACAAGGCCATTCACATGGCCGAACCTCCGCGGTGCGAGGAAGACTATATTTGGGCCTCTTATCCTCCTCACTTTGCTTATCCTTCGAGCTTCGGCTCGATGAGCCCCTCAAAAATCTTTTCATCTTTTTCTGAAAATTTCTGAAATTTTTAGTAACTTCAAAACAAAAGTGAACCAAACTCAATAATATTGATAGCAACTACTCCTACAAGTGCCTAGAGGCAATATCATGCATCAAAACTACTTTTGACCACATAAATTTGACATGCAAGCTCAAGAACAGGGTCACCTAAGCAGCAAAAATATGCAATGAATAAAGCACTAGAAAAAAACTTATTGGACCATTGGAGGAGTCACATACCAAGGAACAATCCCCAAAGCTAGTTTTTTGAATGGAGCTTTGAGCAAGGAGATCGAAAATGGCAGCAAAATGAGCTTGAACTCGGGTTTGAGCTGGTTAGTGATGTTTGTGGGAGGAAGAAGGAGTGTGTGGTAGCTGGAATAAGTGGAGGGGAGCCACCATGGGCCCACGAGGCAAGGGGCGCGCCCTCCACCCTCGTGGCCAGGTGCTTGCGCCCCCTGCTGTGTTTTCAGTGCCAGATATTCTCAAATATTCCAGAAAAATCGTATTTAAATTTCAGGGCATTTGGAGAACTTTTATTTTCGGGTTATTTTTTATTGGATGGATAATTCAGAAAACAGACATAATATACTATTTTTGCTTTATTTCAACTAAATAACAGAAAGTAAAAAGAGGGTACAGAGAGTTGTGTTTTCTAAATTCATCCATCTCATGCTCATCAAAAGGAATCCACTAACAAGGTTGATCAGGTCTTGTTAACAAACTCATTCCGAATAACATGGAACCAGAGAATTTTCGAATAACACTAGGTTACCTCAACGGGGATATGCACATCCCCAATAATAAGAATATTGTATTTCTTCCTGACAGTAGGAAGAGGAAATTCAAAACCTCCAATAGTAATAGTTGGAATTTTTCCAATAGAGTTGATAATGTGGACTTGAGGTTGTTTCCTCGAAAAGTGTACTGTATGCTCATTACCATTAACATGAAAAGTGACATTGCCTTTGGTGCAATCAATAACAGCCCCTGCAGTATTCAAAAAGGGTCTTCCAAGAATAATAGATATACTATCGTCCTCGGGAATATCAAGAATAACAAAGTCCGTTAAAATAGTAACGTTTGCAACCACAACAGGCACATCCTCAAAAATACCGGCAGGTATAGCAGTTGATTTATCAGCCATTTGCAAAGATATTTCAGTAGGTGTCAACTTATTCAAATCAAGTCTACGATATAAAGAGAGAGGCATGAGACTAACACCGGCTCCAAGATCACATAAAGCAGTTTTAACATAGTTTCTTTTAATGGAACATGGTATAGTTGGTACTCCTGGATCTCCTAGTTTCTTAGGTATTCCATCCTTAAAAGTATAATTAGCAAGCATGGTGGAAATTTCAGCTTCCGGTATCTTTGTTTTATTTGTAACCATTTCTTTCATATACTTAGCATAAGGATTCATTTTGAGCATATCAGTTAATCGCATACGCAAAAAGATAGGTATATTCATTTCAGCAAAGCACTCAAAATCCTCATCATGCTTTTTCTTGGATGGTTTAGGAGGAAAAGGCATGGGTTTCTGAACCCATGGTTCTCTTTCTTTACCGTGCTTCCTAGCAATTGTTGGGGAACGTAGTAACTTCAAAATTTTCCTACGCACATGCAGGATCATGGTGATGCATAGCAACGAGAGGGAAGAGTATCGTCCACGTACCCTCGTACACCGAAAGCGGAAGCGTTAGCACAACGCGGTTGATGTAGTCGTATGTCTTCATGATCCGACTGATCCAAGTACCGAACGTACGACACCTCCGAGTTCAGCACACGTTCAGCTCAATGACGTCCGGCGAACTCTGATCCAGCAGAGCTTCACGGAAGAGTTCCTTCAGCACGACGGCGTGATGACGGTGATGATGTTGCTACCGACGCAGGGCTTCGCCTAAGTACCGCTACAATATGACCGAGGTGGAATATGGTGGAGGGGGCACCGCACACGGTTGGGAGAGATCAACATATCAACTTGTGTGTTCTAGGGTGCCCCCTGCCCCCGTATATAAAGGAGCAAGGGGGAGGCCAGCTGGCCCCTATAGGGCGCGCCAGGAGGAGTCCTCCTCCTAGTAGGAGTAGGAGGAGAGGGAGAAGGAAGGAGAGGGAGGAAAAGAAGGAAAGGGGGGGCGGCCCCCTAGTCCAATTCAGTTTGGGCTAGGGGGCCGCACGCCCTGCCTCCTCTCTTCCACCACTTGGCCCATGAGGCCCATTACTTCTTCCTCGTATTCCCGTAACTCCATGGTACCCCGAAAAATACCCGAATCACTCGGAACATTTCCGATGTCCGAATGTAGTCGTCCAATATATCGATCTTTGCATCTCGACCATTTCGAGACTCCTCGTCATGTCCCCAATCTCATTCGGGACTCCGAACTACCTTCGGTTCATAAAATCACATAAACTCATAATACCAATCATCACAGAACTTTAAGTGTGCGGACCCTACGGGTTCGAGAACTATGTAGACATGACCGAGACACATCTCCGGTCAGTAACCAATAGCGGAACCTGGATGCTCATATTGGTTCCTACATATTCTACGAAGATCTTTATTGGTCAAACCGCATAACAACATATGTTGTTCCCTTTGTCATCGGTATGTTACTAGCCCGGGATTCGATCATCGGTATCTCAATACCTAGTTCAATCTCGTTACCGGCAAGTCTCTTTACTCATTCCGTAATGCATCATCTCGCAACTAACTCATTAGTCACATTGCTTGCAAGTCTTATAGTGATGTGCATTACCGAGAGGGCCCAGAGATACCTCTCCGACAATCGGAGTGACAAATCCTAATCTCGATCTATGCCAACTCAACAAACACCATCGGAGACACCTGTAGAGCACCTTTATAATCACCCAGTTACGTTGTGACATTTGGTAGCACACAAAGTGTTCCTCCGGTATTCGGGAGTTGCATAATCTCATAGTCATAGGAACATGTATAAGTCATGAAGAAAGCAATAGCAACATACTAAACGATCAAGTGCTAAGCTAACAGAATGGGTCAAGTCAATCACATCATTCTCTAATGATGTGATCCCATTAATCAAATGACAACTCATGTCTATGGCTAGGAAACTTGACCATCTTCGATTCAATGAGCTAGTCAAGTAGAGGCATACTAGTGACACTCTGTTTGTCTATGTATTCACACATGTACTAAGCTTCCGATTAATACAATTCTAGCATGAATAATAAACATTTATCATGAAATAAGGAAATAAATAATAACTTTATTATTGCCTCTAGGGCATATTTCCTTCAGTCTCCCACTTGCACTAGAGTCAATAATCTAGTTCACATTGCCATGTGATTTAACACCAATAGTTCACATCACCATGTGATTAACACCCATAGTTCACATCATCATGTGACCAACACCCAAAGGGTTTACTAGAGTCAATAATACAGTTCACATCGCTATGTGATTAACACCCAAAGAGTACTAAGGTGTGATCATGTTTTGCTTGTGAGAGCAGTTTAGTCAACGGGTCTGCCACATTCAGATCCGTATGTATTTTGCAAATTTCTATGTCTACAATGCTCTACGCGGAGCTACTTTAGCTAATTTCTCCTACTTTCAATATGCATCCAGATTGAGACTTAGAGTCATCTGTATTAGTGTCAAAAATTTGCATCGACATAAACCTTTACGATGAACCTTTTGTCACCTCCATAATCGAGAAACATATCCTTATTACACTAAGGATAATTTTGACCGTTGTCCAGTGATCTACTCCTAGATCACTATTGTACTCCCTTGCCAAACTCAGTGTAGGGTATACAATAGATCTGGTACACAGCATGGCATACTTTATAGAACCTATGGCTGAGGCATAGGGAATGACTTTCATTCTCTTTCTATCTTCTGCCGTGGTCGGGATTTGAGTCTTACTCAACTTCACACCTTGCAACACAGGCAAGAACTCTTTCTTTGACTGTTCCATTTTGAACTAATTCAAAATCTTGTCAAGGTACGTACTCATTGAAAATCTTTATCAAGTGTCTTGATCTATCTCTATAGATCTTGATGCTCAACCTGTAAGCAGCTTCACCGAAGTCTTTCTTTGAAAAAATCCTTCCAAATACTCCTTTATGCTTTCCAGAAAATTCTACATTATTTCTGATCAACAATATGTCATTCACATATATTTATCAAAAATGTTGTAGTGCTCCCACTCACATTCTTGTAAATACAGGCTTCACCGCAAGTCTGTATAAAATTATATGCTTTGATCAACTCATCAAAGCGTATATTCCAACTCCGAGATGCTTGCACCAGTCCATAGATGGATCACTGGAGCTTGCACATTTTTTTAGCACCTTTAGGATTGACAAAACCTTCTGGTTGCATCATATACAACTCTTCTTTAAGAAATCCATTAAGGAATGTAGTTTTGACATCCATTTGCCAGATTTCATAAAATGTGGCAATTTGCTAACATGATTCAGAAAAACTTAAGCATCGCTACAAGTGAGAAAATCTCATTGTAGTCAACATCTTGAAATTTGAACTTTGTCAAAAACCTTTTTCGAAAAGTCAAGCTTTTGTAGATAGTAACACTACTATCAGCGTCTATCTTCCTCTTGAAGATCCATTTATTTTCTATAGCTTGCCGATCATCGGACAAGTCAACCAAAGTCCACACTTTGTTCTCATATATGGATCCCATCTCAGATTTCATGGCCTCAAGCCATTTCGCGGAATCAGTGCTCATCATCGCTTCCTCATAGTTCGTAGGTTCGTCATGGTCAAGTAACATGAACTCCACAATAGGATTACCGTACCACTCTGGTGCGGAACGTACTCTGGTTGACCTACGAGGTTCAGTAGTAACTTGATCTGAAGTTACATGATCATCATCATTAGCTTCCTCGCTAATTGGTGTAGGAGTCATAGAAACAGATTTCTATGATGAACTACTTTCCAATAAGGGAGCAAGTACAGTTACCTCATCAAGTTCTACTTTCCTCCCACTCACTTCTTTCAAGAGAAACTCCTTCTCTAGAAAGGATCCATTCTCAGCAACAAATATCTTGCCTTCGGATCTGTGATAGAAGGTGTACCCAACTGTCTCCTTTGGGTATCCTATGAAGACACATTTCTCCGATTTGGGTTTGAGATTATCAGGATGAAACTTTTTCACATAAGCATCGCAACCCCAAACTTTAAGAAACGACAACTTTGGTTTCTCGCCAAACCACAGTTCATATGGTGTCGTCTCAACGGATTTAGATGGTGCCCTTTTTAACGTGAATGCAGTTGTCTCTAATGCATAACCCCAAAACGATAGTGGTAAATTGGTAAGAAACATCATAGGTTGCACCATATCTAATAAAGTATGGTTACGATGTTCGGACACACCATTACGTTGTGGTGTTCCAGGTGGCGTGAAACTATTCCGGATTGTTTCAAATGAAGACCAAACTCGTAACTTAAATATTCTCCTCCATGATCAGATCGTAGAAACTTTATTTTCTTGTTACGATGATTTTCTACTTCACTCTGAAATTGTATGAACTTTTCAAATGTTTCAGACTTATGTTTCATCAAGTAGATATACCCATATCTGCTCAATTCATCTGTGAAGGTCAAAAAATAACGATACCCACCGCGAGCCTCAACACTCATCGGATTGCATACATCAGCATGCATTATTTCCAATAAGTCAGTTGCTTGCTCCATTGTTCCAGAGAACAGAGTCTTAGTCATCTTGCCCATGAGGCATGGTTCGCAAGCATCAACTGATTCATAATCAAGTGATTCCAAAAGCTCATCAGCATGGATTTTCTTCATGCGCTTTACACCAATATGACCTAAAATGGCAGTGCCACAAATAAGTTGCACTATCATTATTAACTTTGCATCTTTTGGCTTCAATATTATGAATATGTGTATCACTACGATCGAGATCCAGCAAACCATTTTCATTGGGTGTATGACCATAGAAGGTTTTATTCATGTAAACAGAACAACAATTATTCTCTAATTTAAATGAATAACCGTTTTGCAATAAACATGATCAAATCATATTGTTGCTCAACGCAAATACCAAATAACACTTATTTAGGTTCAACACTAATCCTGAAAGTATAGGGAGTGTGCGATGATGATCATATCTGTCGGCATTCTAGGAACGGGGGTCCCCAGACTTGCCTGCCTGCGGCCCGCGGTGTGGCTGAGCCAGCAGGCCATACGGCCCATCTTCACCAACAAAGCACCTGAGGGAGTCCTGGATTAGGGGTTGTTCGGGTAGCCGGACTATACCTTCAGCCGGACTCCTGGACTATGAAGATACAAGATGGAAGACTTCGTCCCGTGTCCGCATGGGACTTTCCTTGGCGTGGAAGGCAAGCTTGGCGATGCGGATATTCAAGATCTCCTATCATTATAACCGACTCTGTGTAACCCTAACCCTATCCGATGTCTATATAAACCGGAGGGTTGTAGTCCGTAGGACATCGACTCCATATACAACAATCATACCATAGGCTAGCTTCTAGGGTTTAGCCTCCTTGATCTCATGGTAGATCTACTCTTGTACTACCCATATCATCAATATTAATCAAGCAGGAGTAGGGTATTACCTCCATCGAGAGGGCCCGAACCTGGGTAAAAACATCGTGTCCCTTGTCTCCTGTTACCATCCGGCCTTGACGCACAGTTCGGGACCCCCTACCCAAGATCCGCCGGTTTTGACACCGACATTGGTGCTTTCATTGAGAGTTCCTCTGTGTCGTCGCCTTTAGGCCCGATGGCTCCTTTGATCATCAACAACGATGCGGTCTAGGGTGAGACTTTTCTCCCCAGATAGATCTTCGTCTTTGGCGGCTTCGCACTGCGGGCCAATTCGCTTGGCCACCTGGAGCAGATCGAAAGCTACGCCCCTGGCCATCAAGTCAGGTTTGGAAGCCTAAACTACATGGCAGACATCTGCGGATATTTGATCTTCGACAGATTCGAGCCACAACCAAGCGCGCCGCACTGTCTCACGCGGCATGATCTAGCTCTGTCACTAAACAGTATCCCGGAGGCCGCAAACGCACCAGCTGTGACCCTTAATTCGGAGCCAGTTGTGTCAATCGAGGATGAGCGGTTGCACGTCACCTCGGGGGCTGCGGTCTCAAAGGCAATCGAGCCGAACGCCGGCCCCACACTCTGCGTGACTCATGACTCCGAGGATCCGGACTCCGAACCCCCCGCGCCCCTGCCGATCGAATCCGATTGGGCGCCAATAATGGAGTTCACCGCCGCAGACATCTTTCAGCACTCGCCTTTTTGCGATATCCTGAATTCTCTCAAGTCTCTCTCTTTATCAGGAGAGCCCTGGCCGAATTGCGGTCAGCGAGGATGGGATATGGACGATGAAGAAATTCAAAGCCCACCCACCACCCACTTGGTAGCCACTGTCGACAATTTAAACGACGTGCTCAACTTTGACTCCGGAGACATTGACAGCATGGATGATGATGCAGGAGATACCGATGAACCAATGCCCATAGGGCATTGGACAGCCACCTCATCTCACGATGTATACATTGTGGATACCCCTAAAGGAAGCGACAACGAGGAAAAAGGGGATGGAATGGGAGATCGACCCCCCCAAAAAGCAATCAAAGCATCGGCGTAAACGCCGACCCAAGCCCCGCCTCGATAAAAATCCAGCCATAGAGCAGGACCAGCCGGTAGACGACGAGCAGGCCTTAGAGCAACCGTCCGAACAGGGCAACACGGATAGAGAAACCGAACATCCCTCCTCCATAAAAAACAGCATTCTGGACGACCTCACGCCGGATAAACCCATGGAGCAGAAGAATCTCCATGAGAGGCTCGTTGCAACTGCACGCAGCCTGAGAAAGCAGAAGCGGAAGCTAAAAACAGCGGAAGATGCACTCCGGATTAGATGGAGCAAAGTAATCAATACCGCAGATAAATACGGCGACGGTCGCCGCACTAAAAGCTATCCGAAAAGAAAGCTACTACCTGAATTCGACGAAGAGGCCCTAGAGCCCTCGCATTCAAAAAATAAGAAAGCCACACGGTCGGATAGATGACCCCATAAAGCGGCAAGCGGTGCCGCACTTAAATCGACATGCGACCCACCTAAGGATTCGCATCATGGCCCAGTTAGGTCCATTTATGGGCCAAGAAAGCAAGCTCTCGTAAGCAATGCAATAAAGCCATCATCAGAATCTGGCACACCCAAATACAGGGGCGCCGCACACCCCCTATGTTTCACCAATAAGGTCCTGGACTATGAATTTCCAGAGGGATTCAAACCCGTAAACATAGAGGCATATGATGGAACAACAGACCCTGGAGTCTGGATCGAGGATTATATCCTCCACATACACATGGCTAGAGGAGATGATCTCCACGCCATAAAATATTTACCCCTTAAGCTTAAAGGGCCAGCCCGGCATTGGCTTAAAAGCCTTCCTGAAAACACAATTGGAAGTTGGGAAGAGCTCGAGGATGCTTTCCGAGCAAATTTTCAAGGGACCTATGTCCGCCCCCCGGATGCAGACGATCTCAGTCACATAACTCAACAGCCCGAAGAATCAGCTCGACAGTTCTGGAATAGATTCCTCACTAAAAAGAATCAGATAGTCGACTGTCCGGACGCCGAAGCCTTAGAAGCTTTTAGGCATAACGTCCGAGACGAATGGCTCGCCAGACACCTCGGCCAAGAAAAGCCAAGAACAATGGCCGCACTAACAAGCCTCATGACCCGCTTTTGTGCAGGAGAGGATAGTTGGTTGGCAAGGTGCAGCCCCAGCGACCCAAGTACATCCGAAACTAGGGATGGAAACAGAAAACCGCGACGCGACAAGGACCTTCGCCGGACTAAGGAAAAAAGTCCGAAGAGCACGGCAGTCAATGCCGGATTCAAAGGTTCATGACAAAATCAGACAAAACCACCCCTCCAGGATAACAGGGATGATCCATCCAACTTAAATAAAATCCTGGACAGGATATGTCAGATACACAGTACTCCCGGGAAGCCTGCTAGCCATACCCACAGAGATTGTTGGGTTTTCAAACAATCCGGCAGACTCAATGCCGAACACAAGGGGCTCGACACACCAAGCGAAGACGAGGATGAACCCCAAAAGCAGAGCACCAGGAAACAAAAGAACTTCCCACTAGAAGTAAAAACAGTGAACTTACTTCACATAACAAAACGTGCGGCGCCCATAAAGGTACGCACCACACGACCTATCCCCAAAGGGTCCCGCCACTGGTTGTCAAAACCAATCATCTTCGATCAGCTAGATTATTCTAGAAATATCAAGAATGCAGGCTGGACTGCCTTGATACTCGATCCAATAATTGGCGGACTCCAGTTTTCAAATGTCCTTATGGACGGCGGCAGTGGACTAAACCTGATATATCAGGATACAATCCATCACATGGGGATAAACCCAGCAAGAATCCGCCGCAGCAAAACCTCCTTTCAAGGGGTAACACCTGGTCCGGACACCCATTGTATGGGTTTTCTCCGGCTCGAAGTTATATTCGGCTCTGCCGATAACTTCCGCCGCGAAAAGCTGACCTTCCATATCGTCCCGTTCTCAAGTCGCTATCAAGCACTACTGGGACGCGAAGCTTTCGCCCGCTTTAACGCAATACCGCATTATGCATCTCTCACGCTTAAGATGCCCGGTCCACGAGGCATCATCTCTTTGAAGGGGAAGCACTAAAGTGCGCCTCCCCAAGCGGAGGACTGTGCGGCCGCTTTGACAGCCCCACAGTAAAATGGCCTCACCGGCCAAAAAACTTCGAAATAGGTCATTAAAGACCACGAACGCGGATAGACGAGTTCGGTACAAAATCATCATTGATGCAGGCTTAGTGGCCATATACCCCCGCACTAGGGGCTCCATGCATATACAATAAGAGACAATAAAGCTCAATTTTATATATTTTACTTTACACTTTGTTTATTTTAAACTTTTGTTCGGCACGACCCGTTTTCAACTCAGTTCCTCTCTTTTACAGATGAACGTCGTGCGGCGCCCGTCCAGGATACGGCACAACGGAGACACAGGCGCAGACGTGCAGTAGGGACCCGTCCTAAAGGATTCTTTTTAGATTAAGACCCTGCGTAAACCTTTTTTACTGTCTCTTGTTGCTACACATCCCCTGGTTTTTTCTGATATAACCAAGGAGGAGGCTGGCGTCTTGGCATGTGGCCACGTCAGAATTTTTGCACGTACCTGGACACTAGGGGCTTTTTTAATAAAGAGTGTTGTTTCGCCCGCACTCATAAAGACCGAACACCTTAGGGAGTGTTCGGCGTCGCGAGTTTTGGCATTATATGCATCAGCTCCGAATCATGTCTTTGGTCAAATGTTGGGTTGCCCGGCTCCTGAGTTCGGCTACCTTACGTTCCGCTCTATCGGCTAAGGTAGCACCAGGAGAACTACTGCGATTGTGCCCCGGTTCGGCCGGGCGAGCACCTCAGTAGAGAAAGCCGAAAACTGACTGTCATGATGTAGCGTGAGACTGGTCAGCCACTCGATGACCTATCGGAATCTATCGGATTCCTCCGCTTTAACGAAGGGCCGCTTCCCGGTCAGGCACATACGCGCCCCGAACTCGAGCGAGCGCAGTCGCCACCAAGGGGCTACCTAAATAGTCTCACTGTCAAGCTCCTATGGCTAAGTGAAAGTGTTAAAGCATTATAGTCCGGTTGCCTGGCCCGCTGCGCTATCACCTCCTTTGTAGGACCAAGACGTTGGGTTAAGTGTGAAAATGCGTCTTCTGCGAGCACCCCCGCACTATGTGCGTGGGGGCTGAAGCCAACGACTGCCATCTTTCAGATTTTGTATATATATATATCTTAAAACGGCCGCATAGGAGGTGTTCCCAATACTTGAAGGCACAAGTATAAAAAGGCCACTACAGTTTATCAAAATATTACTTTATAATTACATATGCTATCATAACATAGCATCTTTCGAGCACCGCGTCTCTATTACACGAGTGCCTTCAAGGACTTCCTGAAAATAGTGCTCGGAGGGTACTCGGCTTTTGTTCGAATCTCGGGATGCAACAACGGTGGTCTCCATCTCTGCCCAATATGTCTTGACACGGGCAAGAGCCATCCTTGCACCCTCCATGCATGCTGACCTCTTCATTGCATTAATACGCGGCACCGCGTCAAGGAATTTCTGCACCAAGCTGAAATAACTCTTTGGCTCCGATCTCCCCGGCCACAGATGACCCATGACGTACTTCATCGCGAGTCCGGGCAACCTATTCAGTTCGCCCATTGAGCCAAACGATCGTCCACTGCCAGTGGACGCTCTGGATTGTGAAACTGCGACCAGAAAAGCTTTTCCACTTCGCGATCTTTCTGATCTTGAAAGTGTTCGGTCGCATCAGCAGCACTCGCTGCCAAATCCAGATAGGTTTCCTCCACACTCCACATCCGGTCCAACGGAGCAAACTTCGGATCACAAAATTTCCTTCGCAGCATAAAGGGCTTTCTAGCCGCAATCTGTTCGGCCTGACGCAACTCCTCCTTCGCAGCTCTCATCGCAGAGCGCGCGTCCTTGGCATTGGCAACGGCCTTCTCTAAGTCCGTCTGTTTCGCCTGGTCTTCTTTCTCAAGAAGTCTGCAATGGTCTGCAGCGCTCTTTAACTTTTCGGCCATCTCGGCCATCTTTTCCTTGCTTCGGCAATGAGCAGCCTGTTCAGCTCTCAGCTCTTCAAGGGCTTTCTTGGCAGCCGCATCACTTTCTCTGGCTTGTTCTTTAGCTCGGGCAAGTTCTGCCCTAAGACTCTCCACGGCAGCCGCACCATCTGCGTCAAGCACACACATCGTAAGACACTGGCATAAAACTCTTCTTACCTGATGCCACACGAGGAATTAAATACCTTGAGCCTCATCAAGCCGCTTGTTGACAAGCGCGATGTCGGCATCTGCCATGTCTAGTTGCCGCTTTAGTTCGGCAAAATCATCAGTTCGGTTCGATTCCGGACACCCTGCGGCCTACATTCAAAGGCGACATCTTAGACCTGGGATTATGATCCTCCGCGTGCCGTCATTTCTTGACGACGCGTAGAGTCTCAGGGGCTACTATCTACACAGGGCGCATCTTATTCATGCGCAACTGACAAAAGTGTACATTATCTAATGTACCTCAAAACCCGTCAGTAAACTTTTGACGGCCTCATGCAATCCGCTCTCGGCGGATGAGATCCTTTCAATCACCGTGCCCATCAATACACGGTGCTCCTCCGAGATAGAAGCTCGCCCCAGCAGAATCTTTAGTTCCTCTGGCCGAGCACCAGGCAGTGCCGGACTTGACCCACGACCTCCTTCGAAGGCCGGACGCGGAGAACCTCGGGGGGCACATAGCTATCTTCCGCCCCTGCCGGATTGGGAGAAACCCTCCGCGACGACACCTTAGGGTCGCCCGCCTCGCTAGGCGGCACGGCAAGGGGAGGCGTCCCGCTCTCCATCATCTCCGGAAGGGGATCCCCCGAAGACGAGCTCTGCTGAGAAGGGTCGAGGTCCGAGCTACAAGGTAAAAATTCGGTTAATCTTCTCAGATATAAATCAAGGATTTCCCTCATCCCTCAAAAGGAAGATCTTTCTCTACTTACGACTCGCTGGAAGGCTGATCCCCTTGAGGGCGTAGTCTGGCCGAGGAACTCCCCGGCGTCAGACCCTCTGGCGAGGATTTTTCCCCCCACTTCGAGGCCATGGTTTCCGGGTCGTCAGAGGCGGCTCTCTTCTTCCCCTTAGGAGAGGAATTGTCGGTTCCTCCCTTCGGAGCAGCCTCCTACGAGGAGGCCATAGTTTCCTTGTCCTCCCCCTTGCTTCCCTCCAAAGGCATTATCTCCAGCATCCTGACCAGCACGGGATCCGGCCTAGTTTCGGGAAGGGGAGCCGGACACCTGATCAGCTTTGCCTTCGCTATCCACTCCTGTTTAAAAGGATGGCTCTTTTAGGGGCAAGTTTATGACAATTATACGGATAGAAGGTCCGGGCACAAGGTTGCTTACTTGAGTATCCGGGCGATTGCAGCTTAGGCCTGCGTCCTCGGTTAAATCCGGACACATCTCTTGTGATCCGAAGAACAGTTTATACATCTCCGCGGGCGTTGCGCCCATGAAATTCTGGAGAGCTCGCGGTCCCTCTGGATTAAACTCCCACAGGCGAAGGGAGCGATGTTTGTCGGGCAATATTCGGCGAATCAGCATGACCTGCGTCACCTTGACCAGGCTGAGGTCTCCTTCCAAGAGATCCTTAATGCGGCCCTGCAACAAGGGCACGTCTTCGGGCAAACCCCAATCTAACCCTCTGTTGACCCATGACGCTAGCCGTGGTGGGGGACCCGAGCGAAAGGCAGGAGGCGCCACCCACTTGGTGCTCCGGGGAGCGGTGATATAAAACCACTCTTGTTGCCACAAGCCTAGCTCCTCTTGAAAAGAACCCTCGGGCCATGGAGCATCAGCATTTTTGCTTATAACAGCGCCTCCGCACTCTGCGTGCCGTCCCTTGATCATCTTCGGCTCCACTTTGAAGGTCTTGAGCCATAATCCGAAGTGAGGGGTAACACGAAGGAACGCTTCACACACGACAATGAACGAGGAGATATGGAGGATGGACTCCGGAGCCAAGTCATGGAATTCCAGCCCGTAATAAAACAGCAGTCCCCTAACAAAGGGATCCATTGGGAAGCCCAACCCCCGAAGGAAGTGAGACATGAACACCACGCTCTCACCGGGCTGGGGACTGGGAATGACCTGCCCTTGAGCAGGCAACCTATGCGAAATTTCGCCGGTCAGGAACTTAGCCTCCCTCAACTTTAGTACGTCCTCCTCCGTGACGGAGGAGGGCGTCCATCGGCCTTGAAGGTCAGAACCGGACATAGTCAAAGGTCCGAAGCGCCTGGAATCTGGAGCCTAGGGTGTTGGAACTCGAGGCGACGAGCGAACTCGCTTGAGATTGAAAAACGGAGTAAGGCCTTGGTCTCTTTATAAGAGGTTGAATACCAAGAGCCCTCCCCGTAACTGTTCGGGACTCGTCTTTAATCGAGGAAACATGCTAATGGGCACGGTTGGGTTACCCATGTCCATATTGATGAGAATCCCGTAAAAGGGGTACACGATCTCTGCTTTGACAAGACGTGCCAAGGAAACCGCCTCGCAAAACGTGCTGAGGTGGAAAAGTAAAAACGATTCGAATAAAGGACTTGGCCGTAGTGTGATGACGCACTGCGGAATACGTCAGCAGATTTGATTTGTGTTAATATTATTCTCTCTATGGAAATATGTGGAAACTTATTTTGCAGAGCCGGACACTGCTCTTGGTGTTTATAATCTTCTACGAAGGACTTGGAGGAGGAACCCGCCTTGCAATGCCGAAGACAATCTGCGCACCGGACTCGTCGTCATTGAAGCCTGGTTCAGGGGCTACTGAGGGAGTCCTGGATTAGGGGGTGTTCAGGTAGCCGGACTATACCTCCAGCCGGACTCCTGGACTATGAAGATACAAGATGGAAGACTTCATCCCGTGTCTGGATGGGACTTTCCTTAGCATGGAAGGCAAGCTTAGCGATGCGGATAATCAAGATCTCCTACCATTATAACCGACTCTGTGTAACCCTAATCCTATCCGGTGTCTATATAAACCGGAGGGTTGTAGTCCGTAGGACATCGACTCTATATACAACAATCATACCATAGGCTAGCTTCTAGGGTTTAGCCTCCTTGATCTCGTGGTAGATCTACTCTTGTACTACCCATATCATCAATATTAATCAAGCAGGAGTAGGGTATTACCTCCATCGAGAGGGCCCGAACCTGGGTAAAAACATCGTGTCCCTTGTCTCCTGTTACCATCCGGCCTTGACGCACAGTTCCCCCTACCCGAGATCCGCCGGTTTTGACACCGACAGCACCCAAGACCATCGCGAGGGGCCGAGCCTCGCGAGGCGGACGACGCAAGACCTCCTCTGGAGTGGCCTAGCTAGGAAGGCTCATGAGGAGCGGAGATATCAAGGCGAGGCGAACCTCACGAGGTTCTCTTGACGTGAGCCGTGACGATCGACACCAGGCGGGCGCCAGCGCGCACAGCGTCCTTGTTTCCTCTTTGGTGCAAAGGGGGCAAACGCAGCCACGGAGTACCGAGGCATTAGGCAAAGGTTGCCATTTCGATGCAACAAGACCAAGACCAAAGACTGCAAGACGGAGGTCATCGTGGAGCCCAGAATAGCGTCACCACCAGAACTTTGTGCAGGCGAAGACTACTTTTGTTAGGATAGCTTGTACTAGCTGCCCCCTTCAAATTAGCCCACCATTGTTGGCTCCCTTCCCGCTCGATATTTGGGAAGAGGACCAGGGCCTCTATAAATAGGACTAGCCACCATAGTGGAGGGAAGGATCTGATGGGAGCTAAAGAGAGACCCCCTCACACACAAGCTCACCAAGCACAACAACGCCTTAACCTCAGGAGGCCGTTCTGCCCTTGTATTGTTCATCATCAGCCCAAGAGGCAATCCACCACCACCACACTGGAGTAGGGTATTACACCACAACGGTGGCCCGAACCAGTTTAAACCCTGTGTCCTTCCGTGTTGTGAGTTCGTCGAGTTCGTCCGCAAGATCTTAGCAAAATAGAGCGTAGATCAGTCGGAGGGAAAGACTTCGCGCACAACCCAGTGTTCGAACCTTAAGGGTTTGCTGGAACCCCAACCCCGACAATATCAATCTTGGAACTACTTCCAACACACATCGTCACCTCGCCCTTTAACTAGTTTCTGTTCATTCTGCAACTCCCGTTTTGAGTTACTACTCTTTAGCAACAGAACTAGTATCAAATACTTGAGGGGTTGCTATAAACACTAGTAAAGTACACATCAATAACATGTATATCAAATATACCTTTGTTCACTTTGCCATCCTTCTTATCCGCCAAATACCTGGGGCAGTTCCGCTTCCAGTGACCAGTCCCTTTGCAGTAGAAGCACTTAGTCTCAGGCTTAGGTCCAGACTTGGGTTTCTTCACTTGAGCAGAAACTTGCTTGCCGTTCTTCTTGAAGTTCCCCTTCTTCCCTTTACCCTTTTCTTGAAACTGGTGGTCTTGTCAACCATCAACACTTGATGCTCTTTCTTGATTTCTACCTTCGTCGATTTCAGCATCGCGAAGAGCTCGGGAATTACTTTCATCATCCCTTGCATATTATAGTTCATCACGAAGTTCTTAGTAACTTGGTGATAGTGACTAGAGAACTTTGTCAATTACTATCTTATCTGGAAGATTAACTCCCACTTGATTCAAGAAATTGTAGTACTCAAATAATCTGAGCACATGCTCACTAGTTGAGCTATTCTCCTCCATCTTATAGGCAAAGTACTGTCGGAGGTCTCATACCTCACGACGCGGACATGAGTATGAAATACCTATTACAACTCTTGGAACATCTTATATGCTTCATGGTGTTCGAAACATTTTTGCGGTCCTGGTTCTAAGCCGTAAAGCATGGTGCACTAAACTATCAAGTAGTCATCATATCGAGCTTGCCAAACATTCATAATGTCTTCATCTGCTCCTGTAATTGGTCTGTCACCTAGCGGTGCATCAAGGACATAATTCTTTTGTGCAGCAATGAGGATAATCCTCAGATCACGGATCCAATCCGCATCATTGCTACAAACATCTTTCAACTTAGTTTTCTCTAGGAACATATCAAAATAAATAGGGGAGCTAAACACGAGCTATTGATCTACAACATAGATACGCTAATACTACCAGGACTAAGTTCATGATAAAATTAAAGTTCAATTAATCATACGGGGGCAATGGCGTAGCACGGACCTCGCCAAGACCAAGCTCCGCCCCCGAAGCGGGGCCCAACAACCACGGAAGGCTGTCGCGCCTTCACCCCTGAGCTACGTAGCGTTGCCTGGCCGAGCAAGTTCAAGCTGGATCTGCCTCCTCGGTACGACGGCACCACCAACCCTGTGGAGTTCCTGTAGCTCTATGAGTTGAGCATCGAAGCGGCCAACGGCGACGAAAAAGTCATGGCGAACTGGTTTCCCATGGCTCTCAAGGATGGGGCCCGCTCCTGGCTCCTGAACCTGTAGCACGGCTCGATCTCCTCCTGGGACGAGATGCACGACCGCTTCGTCGCCAACTTCCAAGGCACTCCTGACCGCCCACCGGTCGCGGGTGACCTATGCCGCATCAAGCAACAGCCTGGAGAGACCCTCCAGAAGTACATCCAACGCTTCAACAACATCCGCCTCAAGATCCCCAAGGTCACGGACGAGGCCATCATCTCCGCATTTTCCAACGGCGTCCGCGACGTCGAGATGAAGGAAGAGCTGGCCATCCATGAGGAGCTTTGCACATCTCAGGAGCTGTTCAACCTGGCGACCAGGTGCGCAAGAGTTGTGGAGGGGCGCATCTCTCTCCTTGAGCTGCCAGCTGCAGGAGTGGAGGAAAAGAAGGCCAAGGCCAAGGACGTGAAGCGCAAAGAGGCAGTAGTGCTCGCAGTAGAGTCTGACACCAAGCGAGGCCGAGATTAGCCCGAGTCATCCAAGAACGGCTGCCCCTTCTGCGCCTTCCACAACCTAAACACCCACAACACCATTGACTGTCAAGAGCTCAGAGCCATTCGGGAAGGACGCTTCGGCCGACGCCCCGAGCGCAATGACCGGGGCTACGTCCGCGGAGGAGGACACAGAGGCGAACGTTGGGACGACCGTGGCCCGCGCCGGGAGTGGCATGACCGGCCTCGTGAGGACCGCTGGCAGGATCAACCTCGCGAGGGCGCCTAGAGGGACCCGCCTCGCGAGGATCTCCCCCAGGGCAACGCTGGTCTTCCCCCGTTGCCGCCGCCAAGGAGGAACGACAACCATCACCAGGATGAGGGGGCTGGCGGCTTCCAGGAGCCGTGGGCAGTCGCTTGCATCTTGGGCGGCGCTCAGGCCCCAGCCTCTCAGTGCATCTTCAAACAGTTCACTCGCGAGGTGAATGCAGTGCTCCCCAAGCTCCAGGCCACGCGCCCGCTCCAGTGGTCCCAATGCGTCATCACCTTCAGCTCGGCCGACCAGCTCAAGTGCGCAGCCACCACTGGCACGCTCCCTATGCTGTGCTCCCCATTCATCAGCAAATGTGCAAGTCACCAAGACTCTCATCGACGGCGGCGCGGGGCTCAACGTCCTATCCGCCGACACGTTCGACAACCTCCAAGTGCCTTATGAGCAGCTCCAGCCAACCAAGCCTTTCTCAGGAGTGACTGACGGTTCCACCACACCAATAGGGCAGGTCTTCCTGCCTGTCACCTTCGGGGAGCGCAAGAATTACCGCACCAAGCTCATCGACTTCGATGTCGCGCACATCCGCCTGCCGTACAATGCCATCCTCGGGTACCCAGCCTTGGCCAAGTTCATGGCAGTCACTCACCACGGCTACAACGTTCTCAAGATGCCAGGAAGCGGGGGGATCATCACGGTCCCATGTGAAGAAAGGTATGCGGTGTGCTCCCTTGAGCGCGCCTTCCAAGCCGCGGCAATCGACAACCTTGACAGCAGAAGTGAAGGCCCTTCGGAGACCATCCCCAAGAAGAAGCTACCGCGCTGTGCAGGACCCCAAGAAGATGGCGTCGCATCAGGAGCCTCGTCAGGATCGGAGCCCGCTCCAGGGGTGCCTCCCTCCACCGCATAGGAAAGCACGCCCGGTGCCCTCCTCAAGCAAGGCTCAGGGGCTCTCTTCTGGAGGGCCTCAGACCTTGCCAATCTCATGAGGGAGGCGCTTGGGCACCACTTGGAAGCGTGCTTCGCAACACGTGTTCCTCAGGAGAGCATGGGGCAAAGAATGCCCACCACCCAGGAGTTCATCACTAAGATCGCCCAAGAGCTACAAGACGCAAGAGCCATGCATGGCGACAGCCGCTCACAGAGTGTGGCTCACCACCCAGGCGAGGGTGCTGAGCTGCGCGCCTGCATCGACATCCCAGGGCTCAACAGGGCCGCATCTTAGGAACGCTTCTGGCCATCACGCGCGGGCCGCTGTGAGGGTCCACCACACAGCTTCGTTCGCATGCCCTTCAGCTTGCCGAGCGTGGCATCAGCCCATTAGCGCAATGTATGGCAAGTCCAGGCGGCTCAGGAGGCCAGGTTCCACGCCGTTCGGGAGGAGATGGCGACGGCCTTCAGGGAACCTCCTGAGCCCCCAAAGCCTCCCGAGGCTTAGGGTCCCGGTGGCTCATGAGGAGTCATTCATTCCACGCGTGGCTTCAGCTGCACCAGCTCTACTTCGTCTACAGACCCAGGTGACATCTTCCAAGTTCATTTAAGCTGGGAGCGCCCCTCGGGCTGCACTATTCCCATGCCGCGTGGGTCCATCCCTGTGGCATGTATCCCTTTTACTTATCTCTTTAGCTTACCTTGCTGGGGACGCCCCTCGGGCTGCATCATCCCCATGCCGCTCGGGCCGGACCCGGTGGCATGTATCTTCCTGCATTTATTCTAGTCGATCTGCTCTTCATGCCTAACCTGCCAAACCGCTATCGCCTATTTGATCACCGCCCGCCACGGGACCGTTCGCCCCATGCAATTTGCTTGCACGTTAAAAGGGGGGCTCCTGAGCATTGCGACTCAGGAGCTCTTGCTGGCTCTCCAGCCCTCACCCCTGGCCTTGACCACGGCATCGCGACCTGTCATACCAGCGGCGGCTGAGCTCGCTCGAGGGCCGGGACCTGAGGACGTAGAGTGCTTGTATCTAACCACCTTGCACGGACATACAGTCACCAAGACTCAAGACCAGCCGCAACCCACCTTGAGGTAGGGCCTCGTGAGTCCCGCGCTGGCTCACGAGTGCCCAGATACACCTCGCAGCCCTGCCGTGCAAGCCACGTGTCAGGGCGGGGCTGTACACTCCCCGGGGGCTCCTCCCGGAGGGGGGCCCCCATCCCACGCCCAAGTGGAAGCTACATGCTCAGCGCTGGCTGTCGACACTACCGAGCAGCGGCTATGCCCGTGCACAAGCGGAAGCACTATGCTCCGCGCTGGTAATAAACAACTGAGGGCGACCCCACGGCCGTACCAACCTTAGGGAGCCCAGAGCTCGACGCCCAGTCCCACCACGACACCTCCCCTTGGGGGAGTCGCGTGAGGGGGATGGGCACGGGGGCTGCGCTCAGGTCACGCCCAAGCACACGCCACCCAACCAGGTCCCCCGGACCTGGGGGTCGCACGCCCCTCCCGAGGCCTCGGCGAGGGCAGGTATGGAAATTGTTTGAACGTGAAGGGAGACTCCTGAGCATCGCGACTCAGGAGCCTAACTGTTCACGTAGCCCCTCACACTTTGGTCCGTCCTGGTCTCCGGTCGGTCCAACGGCGGTTGAGGTATGCGCGGGGCCGGGCTCTGCTGACATAGAACATTAATCTATCTTCGTGAACTCTCCCTATATGTTGTTCGCACGTCAACGGGGACTCGTGAGCATCGCGACTCAGAAACCTAACTGGTCACGTAGCCCCTCACTCCTTGGTCCGTTCTGGTCTCCGGTCGGCCCAACGGCGGTTGAGGTATGCGCGGGGCCGGGCTCTGCCGACGCAGAACAAAGAAAATAGGAAGGAAAATGCAAAATCTCGAAGCAAATATTACAAGCACATTGTTCTCAAAATATCAAATGAAAAGTCTAAACGCCTCCACGAGGCCTGATGTATGTCGCGGGAATGGAACGAGAAGAATAGCTGCAGGTCACCCCTCGATGTCGTCGTCGCCCGCGGAAGATGCTTCCCCACGGGCGACGATGTGCTCGCCTTCACCACCAGCCGCAGGATCCGCGCCATCGCCAGACAGAGGATCAGAGACAAAGCTGCGGAACTTCCCCAGCAAAGCCTCCATGTGACCTTGAACAGCTGCGGCGGCGGCTTCGCAGAGGTCTTCAACTACAGGATCTAACAGCTCGTCAAGGCGGGTGTTGGGGTCGCGAAGGTGCAGATGGATCAGGACGCGAGTCAGTGCGGCCGCGGACAGAACCTGAGCTTCTGCCTCCGCCATGGGACCAAGGCTCTCAACGACCTCCTCAAGCGCCTTCACCATGAGAGGAAGCAGCTGGGCAGGGCCGTCCTCGTCAGTGTCCATCGGCTTCTCCAGGACACGCTCGTACATCGTCTTCAGCACCTCGCGAGATCTCTTCTCGAGATCGGCGAAGGCCACACGGTCTTCGGCCAGGACTCGCGCCTTAGCGGCAAGATCGGCCTCCCTCGCCCGTATCTTCTGCTCCAGCTCTTCCAATCGGTTGTGCTCGGCGGCCTGCTCCTTCCCCAGCTCCGCCAGCTCAGCATCACGGTTCTTGACGGCTTCCTCCCGGGCCTTCATCTCCTTATCCTCTGACTGGCGGCGGCGTGCCTCTTCGGCATGCTTGTCCCGCAGGCTCTTCAACTCGCCCTCCAGCACTTGGTAGCGGTCACGGGCGGCCTTGGCATCTCTCAGCGCCGCCTCACGATCGACTGCAGCGCTGGCGGCCCCTTGCTTCTCCCTCTCGGAACCTGCAATGGCCTGGCCCAGCACCGTGCGTACCGCCAGGTCGGAATGAAGCCAGCCAGAGGCCAACTCCAGACGCCCGGCCACCAGGCGCGGGTCAGCGCTCAGGAGATCCGCCTGCAATTGGGTCATCTCTGAAAATGCACGCTCCAAGATGACGGCAGGAGCAGAGGAACCAAGGAGTGGAGGCGCAGCAGTAGGAGGAAGTGGCACCGTCACCATGGCCTGGGAAACCGCGGGTTCCGGAGCAGCTGGGACCTCATCAGCCGTACCAAGCACCGGCACCTCCGGAGCCGTCGGGGCCGTGGGGGCTGACTCCACGCGGTGATGCTCCTCTTGGCCCCACGAAGACGACCGGACTGGGGAGACACGGGCGATGTTGCCCCCTGGATCTGCGGAGGCAGGCACAGCTGCCTTCCCTTCGTTCCTGTTCTTTGCCGAAGATGTCGGCCTAATCAACCAAGGGCGAGTGTTAGGAAAAAAAGCACCAGCGAGGACCAAGCGAAGTTCAAAACACCTATCGGTCCACCGCAAGGTACTCCACCTTTCGCTTGAGGAGCTTGAGGCCCGACAGCTTCGGGGCCTGGGGGGCAGGCGCTCGGGCTCCGGTGGCACCATGCGATGCGGAGGCGGAACTGGATCCAGCCCCAGGAGGTGTTGGGGTGGAGGCGGCACCGTGATCCACCAGCGACGACCTACCCTTCATCGGGTGGTAGGCGTCGGCCTCGGCATCATCAGGAAGGGCGCGGGGAATATCGGCCTTGTTCGGAGGGGAGGTCTCCTCCACCCCTTTTGGGGTCTCCTCAGAGTCCTCCTCCTCCCCCTTTCCACGGGACTCGCCAGACACCTCCACCGGCTTTTGCGTTGATGGAGCTCCCGACAGCACCGGCGGCACCAGCCCGCGCGCATCAAAAGTCGGCCTGGAGGCGACGAATTCCTCCCGGTCCCTGTGTTGGAACAGGGGAATGAAGGCGCTAGGCGGGTACTCCTGTTTGTCTCCAACTATGAGGCACAGGACGGCGTCTAGTTCGTCATCAGGCAGGTCCCCCGGCCTCAGGCGGGCCTTGTTTTCCCCTCCTTCAAGCTTCTAGAAGGGGCACGCGCGCGCCTGGAGTGGGGCGACCCGCAGCGTCAAGAACTCCCTCAGGAGCATCGCCCCCGTTATTTTGGCCGCCCTCGCATTGCCTAGCTTCAGGTCAGCCATCATCTGCTCCAACACTGACGATTCCCGCTCATCGACAAGCTCCGCCCTGGGCCACTTCTTGCCTTGTCGGGGCGCCTCCGTCGGCAACGCCAGGCGCGGATGGGCGAGCTTGGCGTCCACCACGACCCATTTGGATCGAATGTTATCGGCCCTCTTCCCGGTGCTCGAGATCGAGTTGGCCTTGCCGGACGTGACGAAGTTGGCGCATCCAGAGATGTGACCATCACTAACACGAAGGAATAAGAAGTGGCGCAGGAGCGCCACGGAAGGCATCACGCCCAGGTACGCCTCACAGTAGTAGGCAAAGATGGACAGGAGAAGGACAGGATTGGGGTGGAGATGCAACGCCTGGAGCCCATACTGGTCGAGGACTTCATAGAAGAAATCAGAGAAGGGAGGAACAAACCCGACGGCAACACTGCTCGAAAAGAAGGGGAAGAAGGTGCTCCCCTCAGGCTCTGGCTCGTGGGAGGCAAGCCAGAGCTCCGTCTTCCCCCACTCGTTGCTCTCTCCCGCCGTCAGCAGGCACACGGAGGCAAGGCTCTTCTCCGTGATAGTGGGCGCCTCAAGAGTGGGCTCGTACCAAGCCGGGGACGAGGAATCCTTGACCTTGCACGGCGCCATGAGCGGAGATGCAGAACAAGGCCAGAGCAGATCTATAGGTAGCAGCGGCAAAGAGCAAGAAAGGGGATCTAGAGCAAGGCCAGGAAGAAGCAATGAAGGAAAGTGCCCCCCGCGCCAGCCTTTTGTCAGGTCAAGCAGTTGCCACAACAGCGTGGGGAAGCGGAGACGCCCACGTCCAATCAACCGCCACGCGTCAACCGAGGCCGCAGGCTTTTGGGGCCCGCGGCGCTTCGAGCTTGACCCTTGGCTTCGATGCGAAGTCAAGCCCGCGTGCACCTTGGGCCCGGGGGCTACTATCGGTGTTCTGCGAACGGGGGTCCCCAGACTTGCCTGCCTGCGGCCCGCGGCGTGGCTGAGCCAGCAGGCCGTACGGCCCATCTTCACCAACAAAACACCCAAGACCCTTGCAAGGGGCCGAGCCTCGCGAGGCGGTTGACGCAAGACCTCCTCTAGAGTGGCCTAGCTAGGCAGGCTCACGAGGAGCGGAGATATCAAGGCGAGGCGAACCTCACGAGGTTCTCATGACATGAGCCATGACGATCGACACCAGGCGGGAACCAGGCGGGCGCCAGCGTGCATAGTGTCCTTGTTTCCTCTTTGGTGCAAAGGGGGCAAGCGCAGCCGCGGAGTACCGAGGCATCAGGCAAAGGTTGCCATTTCGGCGCAACAAGACCAAGACCAAGGACTGCAAGATGGAGGTCATCGTGGAGCCCAGAACAGCGTCATCACCAGAACTTTGTGCAGGCGAAGACTACTTTTGTCAGGATAGCTTATACTAGCTGTCCCCCTTCAAATTAGCCCGCCATTTTTGGCTCCCTTCCCACTCGATATTTGGGAAGAGGACCAGGGCCTCTATAAATAGGACTAGCCACCACAGTGGAGGGAAGGATCTGATGGGAGCTAAAGAGAGACCCCCTCACGCACAAGCTCACCAAGCACAAGAACGCCTTAACCTCAGGAGGTCGCTCTGCCCTTGTATTGTTCATCATCGGCCCAAAAGGCAATCCACACCACACTGGAGTAGGGTATTACACCACAACGGTGGCCCGAACCAGTATAAACCCTGTGTCCTTCCGTATTATGAGTTCGTCGAGTTCGTCTGCAAGATCTTATCAAGCTAGAGCGTAGATTGGTCGGAGGGAAAGACTTTTCGCGCACCCCAGTGTTTGAACCTTAAGGGTTTGCCGGAACCCCAACCCCGACAATATCAATCTTGGAACTACTTCCAACACACATCGTCACCTCGCCCTTTAACTAGTTTCTATTCATTCTGCAACTCCCGTTTCGAGTTACTACTCTTTAGCAACTGAACTAGTATGAAATATTTGAGGGGTTGCTATAAACACTAGTAAAGTACACATCAATAACATGTATATCAAATATACCTTTGTTCACTTTGCCATCCTTCTTATCCGCCAAATACTTGGGGCAGTTCCGCTTCCAGTGACCAGTCCCTTTGCAGTAGAAGCACTCAGTCTCAGGCTTAGGTCCAGACTTGGGTTTCTTCACTTGAGCAGCAACTTGCTTGCCATTCTTCTTGAAGTTCCCCTTCTTCCCTTTGCCCTTTTCTTGAAACTAGTGGTCCTGTCAACCATCAACACTTTATGCTCTTTTATGATTTCTACCTTCGTCGATTTCAGCATCGCGAAGAGCTCGGGAATTACTTTCGTCATCCCTTGCATATTATAGTTCATCATGAAGTTCTTAGTAACTTGGTGATGGTGACTAGAGAACTTTATCAATTACTATCTTATTTGGAAGATTAACTCCCACTTGATTCAAGCAATTGTAGTACTCAGATAATCTGAGCACATGCTCACTGGTTGAGCTATTCTCCTCCATCTTATAGGCAAAGTACCGTCGGAGGTCTCATACCTCTCGACACGGACATGAGTATGAAATACCAATTTCAACTCTTGGAACATCTTATATGCTTCGTGGTGTTCAAAACATTTTTGAAGTCCTGGTTCTAAGCCATAAAGCATGGTGCACTAAACTATCAAGTAGTCATCATATCGAGCTTGCCAAACGTTCATAATGTGTGCATCTGCTCCTGCAATTGGTCTGTCACCTAGTGGTGCATCAAGGACATAATTCTTTTGTGCAGCAATGAGGATAATACTCATATCACGAACCCAATCCGCATCATTGCTACAAACATCTTTCAACTTAGTTTTCTCTAGGAACATATCAAAATAAACAGGGGAGCTAAACGCGAGCTATTGATCTACAACATAGATATGCTAATACTACCAGGACTAAGTTCATGATAAAATTAAAGTTCAGTTAATCATATTACTTAAGAACTCCCACTTAGATAGACATCCCTCTAATCATCTAAGTGACCACGTGATCCAAATCAACTAAACCATGTCCGATCATCACGTGAGATGGAGTAGTTTTCAATGGTGAACATCACTATGTTGATCATATCTTCTATATGATTCACGCTCGACCTTTCGGTCTTAGTGTTCCGAGGCAATATCTGCATATGCTAGGCTCGTCAAGTTTTAACCCGAGTATTCTGCGTGTGCAAAAACTGGCTTGCACCCGCTGTAGATGAACGTAGAGCTTATCACACCCGATCATCACGTGGTGTCTCGGCATGACGAACTTTGGCAACGGTGCATACTCAGGGAGAACACTTTTATCTTGAAATTTAGTGAGAGATCATCTTATAATGCTACCATCGATCTAAGAAAAATAAGATGCATAAAAGATAAACATCACATGCAATCATTATAAGTGATATGATATGGGCATCATCATCTTGTTCTTGTGATCTCCATCTCCGAAGCACCGTCATGATCACCATCGTCACCGGCACGACACCTTGATCTCCATCGTAGCATCGTTGTCGTCTCGCCAACTATTGCTTCTACGACTATTGCTACCGCTTAGTGATAAAGTAAAGCATTACAGGGCGATTGCATTGCATACAATAAAGCGACAACCATATGGCTCCTGCCAGTTGCCGATAACTCGGTTACAAAACATGATCATCTCATACAATTAAAATATAGCATCATGTATTGACCATATCACATCACAACATGCCCTGCAAAAACAAGTTGGACGTCCTCTACTTTGTTGTTGCAAGCTTTACATGGCTGCTACGGGTTGAGCAAGAACCGTTCTTACCTATGCATCAAACCACAATGATAGTTTGTCAAGTTAGTGTTGTTTTAATCTTCTCAAGGACCGGGCGTAGCCACACTCGGTTCAACTAAAGTTGGAGAAACTGACACCCGCCAGCCACCTGTGTGCAAAGCACGTCAGTAGAACCAGTCTCGCGTAAGCGTATGCGTAATGTCGGTCCGGGCCGCTTCATCCAACAATACCGCCGAACCAAAGTATGACATGCTGGTCAGCAGTATGACATGTATCGCCCACAACTCACTTGTGTTCTACTCGTGCATATAACATCTATGCATAAACCTGGCTCGGATGCCACTGTTGGGGAACATAGTGATTTCAAAATTTTCCTACGCACACGCAGGATCATGGTGATGCATAGCAACAAGAGGGGAGAGTATCGTCCACGTACCCTCGTAGACCGAAAGCGGAAGCGTTAGCACAACGCGGTTGATGTAGTCGTATGTCTTCATGATCCGACCGATCCAAATACCGAACGGACGGCACCTCCGAGTTCAGCACACGTTCAGCTCGATGACGTCCCATGAACTCTGATCCAGCAGAGTTTCACGGGAGAGTTCCGTCAGCATGACGGCGTGATGACGGTGATGATGTTGCTACTGACGCAGGGCTTCGCCTAAGCACCTCTACGATATGACCGAGGTGAAATATGGTGGAGGGGGCACCGCACACGGTTGGAAGAGATCAACAGATCAACTTGTGCGTTCTAGGGTGCCCCCCTGCCCCCGTATATAAAGCAGCAAGGGGGGAGGTCGGCCGGCCCCTGTAGGGCGCGCCAAGAGGAGGAGTCCTCCTCCTAGTAGGAGTAGGACTCCCCTTTCCTACTCCTACTAGGAGGAGGAAAGGAAGGAGGAGAGGGAGAAGGAAGGAGAGGGAGGAAAAGGAGGAAAGGGGGCCCGGCCCCCTAGTCCAATTCGGTTTGGGCTAGGGGGAGGCGCGCCCTGCCTCCTCTCTTCCACCACTTTGGCCCATGAGGCCCATTACTTCTTCCTCATATTCCCGTAACTCCCTGGTACCCCGAAAAATACCTGAATCACTCGGAACCTTTCCGATGTCCGAATATAGTCGTTCAATATATCGATCTTTACATCTCGACCATTTCGAGACTCCTCGTCATGTCCTCGATCTCATCTGGGACTCCGAACTACCTTCGGTACATCAAATCACATAAACTCATAATATCGATCGTCACAGAACTTTAAGCGTGCGGACCCTACGGGTTCGAGAACTATGTAGACATGACCGAGACACGTCTTCGGTCAATAACCAACATCGGAATCTGGATGTCCATATTGGTTCCTACATATTCTATGAATATCTTTATCGGTCAAACTGCATAACAACATACGTTGTTCCCTTTGTCATCGGTATGTTACTTGCCCGGGATTCGATCGTCGGTATCTCAATACCTAGTTCAATATCGTTACCGGCAAGTCTCTTTACTCGTTTTGTAATGCATCATCTTGCAACTAACTCATTAGTCATATTGCTTCCAAGGCTTATAGTGATGTGCACTACTGAGAGGGCCCAGAGATACCTCTCCGACAATCGGAGTGACAAATCCTAATCTCGATCTATGCCAACTCAACAAACACCATTTGAGACACCTGTAGAGAACCTTTATAATCACCCAGTTATGTTGTGACGTTTGGTAGCACACAAAGTGTTCCTCCGGTATTCAGGAGTTGCATAATCTCATAGTCATAGGAAGATGTATAAGTCATGAAGAAAGCAATATCAACATACTAAACGATCAAGTGCTAAGCTAACAGAATGGGTCAAGTCAATCACATCATTCTCTAATGATGTGATCCCGTTAATCAAATGACAACTCATGTCTATGGCTAGGAAACTTAACCATCTTTTATTCAACGAGCTAGTCAAGTAGAGGCATACTAGTGACACTATGTTTGTCTATGTATTCACACATGTACTAAGTTTCCGGTTAATACAATTCTAGCATGAATAATAAACATTTATCATGAAATAAGGAAATAAATAATAGCTTTAGTATTGCCTCTAGGGCATATTTCCTTCAGCAATAAAGTCTCTCTTATCATAACGTTGATTCTTTGATTGTGGGTTATCAAGATCAACAGCAGGTTCAATTTCTACATCATTATCATTGCTAGGTTGAACATCAACATGAACATCATCATTAACATTATCACTAGGTTCATGCTCATTACCATATTGTGTTTCAACATCAGAAATAGAGATATCATTAGGATTCTCAGGTGCGTCAATAACAGGTTCACTAGAAGCATGCAAAGTCCTATCATTTTTCGTTTTCTTCCTTTTAGAATGACTAGGTGCATCAATATTATTTCTCTGAGAATCTTGCTCGGTTCTCTTAGGATGGCCCTCAAGATACAAAGGTTCCTGAGTCATTTTACCACCTCTAGTAATAACTCTAATAGCATTATCATTTTCTTACAATTCAATTCATTGAGCAAATCATTCTGAGCTTTAAGTACTTGTTCTACTTGAGTGGTAACCATAGAAGCATGTTTACTAATAAGTTTTAGTTCACCTTTGATATTAGCCATATAATCACCCAAGTGTTCAAGCATATCAGCATTGTGTTTTAATTCTCTACCAAAATAAGCATTGAAGTCTTCTTGCTTAACCATAAAGTTATCAAACTCATCTAAGCATGGGCTAGCAAACTTAGTAAATGGGATTTCAGCTTTATCATATCTATAGAGAGAATTTACCTTTACTACCTGTGTCGGGTTATCAAGACCATGCGTTTCTTCAATAGGTGATGGATTAAAACCATGTATTTCTTCAACAGGCGGTAAATTAAGACCATGTATTTCTTCAATAGGAGGTAAATTCTTAACATCTTCAGCTTTAGTACCTTTTTATTTCATAGATTTATTTGCCTCTTGCATATCTTCAGGACTGAGAAATAGAATACCCCTTTTCTTCGGAGTTGGCTTAGGAGTTGGTTCAGGAATTGGATCAAGAAGTGTCCAATTATTTTCATTAGTCAACATATTATTCAATAAAATTCCAGCTTCATCTGGTGTTCTTTCCCTGAAAACACAACCAGCACAACTATCCAGGTGGTCTCTGGAAGCATCGGTTAGTCCATTATAAAAGATATCAAGTATTTCATTTTTCTTAAGAGGATGATCAGGCAAAGCATTAAGTAATTGGAGAAGCCTCCCCCAAGCTTGTGGGAGACTCTCTTCTTCAATTCGCACAAAATTATATATTTCCCTTAAAGCAGCTTGTTTCTTATGAGCATGGAAATATTTAGCAGAGAAGTAAGAAATCATATCCTGGGGACTACGCACACAACCAAGATCAAGAGAATTAAACCATATCTTAGCATCACCCTTTAGTGAGAACGGAAATATCTTAAGGATATAATAGTAGCGAGTTTTCTCATCATTAGTGAACAGGGTAGCTATATCATTTAATTTAGTAAGATGTGCCACAACAGTTTCAGATTCATAGCCATAAAAAGGATCAGATTCAACTAAAATAATTATCTCAGGATCAACAGAGAAATCATAATCCTTATCAGTAACAAAGATAGGTGAAGTGGCATAAGCAGGATCATATTTCATTCTAGCATTCAGAGTTTTTTGTTTCAGTTTAGCTAATAATTTCTTAAGATCACTCCTATCATTGCAAGCAAGAAAATCTCTAGCAGTTTCTTCATCCATAACATAGCCCTTAGGCACAACAGGTAATTCATATCTAGGGGGAGAGTCTTCATCATCACTTTCATCAATATTATTAGTTTCAGTAATTTCATTCTCTCTAGACCTAGCAAGTTGTTCATCAAGAAATTCACCAAGCGGCACAGTAGTATCAAGCATAGAAGTAGTTTCATCATAAGTATCATGCGTAGCAGAAGTGGCATCATCAATAACATGCGACATATCAGAATTAATAGCAGAAGCAGGTTTAGGTGTCGCAAGCTTACTCAAAACAGAAGGTGAATCAAGTGTAGAGCTAGATGGCAGTTCCTTACCTCCCCTTGTAGTTGAGGGATAAATCTTGGTTCTTGGATCTTTCAAGTTCTTCATAATGATAAGCAGATATAAATCCCAAGTGACTCAAAGAATATAGCTATGCTCCCCGGCAACGGCGCCAGAAAATAGTCTTGATAACCCACAAGTATAGGGGATCACAACAGTTTTCGAGGGTACAGTATTCAACCCAAATTTATTGATTCGACACAAGGGGAGCCAAAGAATATTCTCAAGTATTAGCAGCTGACTTGTCAATTCAACCACACCTGGAAACTTAATATATATAGCAAAGTGTTTAGTAGCAAAGTAATATGATAGTAGTGTTAACGGTGGTAAAAGGTAACGGTAGCAAAAGTAATATTTTTGGTATTTTGTAGTGATGATAACAATAGCAACGAAAAGGTAAATAAGCGAAGAATAATATATGGAAAGCTCGTAGGCAATGGATCGGTGATGGAGAATTATGCCGGATGCGGTTCATCATGTAACAGTCATAACCTAGGGTGACACAGAACTAGCTCCGGTTCATTAATGTAATGTAGGCATGTATTCCAAATATAGTCATACGTGCTTATGGAAAAGAACTTGCATGACATCTTTTGTCCTACCCTCCCGTGGCAGCGGGGTCCTAGCAGAAACTAAGGGATATTAAGGCCTCCTTTTAATAGAGTACCGGAACAAAGCATTAACACATAGTGAATACGTGAACTCCTCAAACTATGGTCATCACCGGTAAGTATCCCGATTATTGTCACTTCGGGGTTAACGGATCATAACACATAATAGGTGACTATAGACTTGCAAGATAGGATCAAGAACTCTCATATATTAACGAAAACATAATAGGTCCAGATCTGAAATCATGGCACTCGGGCCCTAGTGACAAGCATTAAGCATAGCAAAGTCATAGCAACATCAATCTCGGAACATAGTGGATACTAGGAATCAAACCCTAACAAAACTAACTCGATTACATGATAAATCTCATTCAACCCATCACCGTCCAGCAAGCCTACGATGGAATTACTCGCGCACGGCAGTGAGCATCGTGAAATTGGTGATGGAGGATGGTTGATGATGACGATGGCGACGGATTCCCCTCTCCGGAGCCCCGAACGGACTCCAGATCAACCCTCCCGAGAGAGTTTAGGGATTGGCCGCGGCTCCGTATCGTAAAACGGGTGAATCCTTCTCCCTGGTTTTTTTCTCCCTGAAAGTGAATATATGGAGTCAGGGTTGAGGTCGGTGGAGCGTTAGGGGGCCCACGAGGCAGGGGGCATGCCTAGGGGGTAGGGCGTGGCCCCCACCCTCATGGACATGTGGAGGGCCCCCTGACGTGGATCTTCCTTCCAGTATTTTTTATATATTCCAAAATAAATCTCCGTTGATTTTGAGGTCATTCCGAGAACTTTTATTTCTGCACAAAAATAACACCATGGCAATTCTGCTGAAAACAGCGTCAGTCCGGGTTAGTTCCATTCAAATCATGCAAGTTAGAGTCCAAAACAAGGGCAAAAGTGTTTGCAGAAGTAGGTACGACGGAGATGTATCAAGGGAAATACCTACCGTAGCTGTGTTGCATCATCCCTTCCTCTTTGGGGAAATATCGACGTAGTTCAAGCCGCATCAGCGGCAAACAGGTCCGTAATCAGAATTCGCACACAGCTCAATAAACAAGTGTATGCATTCTAAACTAGGAGAAATGATCGTCTAGTCATCTACTTCTTGTGATGCTCCCGCCACTGCTTTGTGGCTCGATCCCTCGCCCGGGGCAGGAAGAAGACACTCCCTCATGTCAAAGATCCGCGTGTACATCTCGTAGCTTGTGTACACATCCTTGGCCGCGTACGCAACGTGTTGTTCATCTAGTCTCTCATGCCAGCCAGACACTATGCTAGGCTTTCTTGTCCTTCTTGCTCTCATCCTTCATCTTCATGTAGTAGGGGTCGATGATGGCCGAGGCGAGGTCAATCTGGGAGTTCTGTTTGTTGTTGTAGCTGCCCCAGACCTTGTAGTGGTCTTGCATGTTGACAAGATTCTGGCATTTCAAGCCCAAAACCTTGAGCGCTTTTATATCGTTGGTGGTGTCCACCGTAGCGAAACTGTAGTCGGAGCTGTTGATAAACCTGGAGAAACGCTCACAAGGCCTTGTGGCCAGGTGGTAGTGGTAGACAAGGACGTCATGTCACACGCACAACTGGGCGACGACAACCTTCGTATCGTGCCTGACATGACCGATGGTGTACTCGAGGTTGAAGCCGACCACTTGGTACTTGCCCTCGGCAAGCAACTGCTCCATAGTTTGGATGAAGCTCTCCACCGAGACCGGATCGTTCGTGTACACCACAGAGAGGGCCTTCCCCCTCACGTGGGTGTCCACTACGTGATGCATGGTGAACTACCCGCCGTTGTCATCGTCGGCCGCTAGTAGCGCCATTGGAGCCACGAGGAGCGTCATTGGAACGTTGGATGTCCTCTCTGCATGTGTCGTCGTGGCTGTGTTTATTGTGTCGTGTGGCGTGAGAGATGAAGGTAAATGGTAGTAGGAATAAATGAGGGTCGGGCGGCCTGGATTCTTGGCACATCCGCGTGATAGTTTTTACAGCGGGTAACAGCATCGTCGCGCCACACCCAGCACAACCGCATGCACACGAATGTGCGTGATCGTGTGCCGACCCCAAACACTGGCAGCGCGCATGGAGGGAGGAGGGCAGAGCGCCCGGAGGGACGCGAGAGTAGAGTGCGCGCGGCGGGACATGAGCAGAGCGCGCGTGGCGGGACACGAGCAGAGCGCGACGCGGCCGCGTCAACCGCGAGCAACCACACACATAGAGCAGTTGAACACGCAAGGAATGATCGCCTACAAGCCGGCCGGAAGTTGCGTTGCTGCGTAGAGAGCGGCCATGTGCTACTACCTCCGTCTTGGTCTATTAGTCCCCTTTATATTCTATGCCATACTTCGCCCTTAAATTTAACAAATAAAATGTTAATGTATGTTATAAAAATTATATAATTGGAAACTATGTTCAAATACGAATCCAATGATATAATTTTTGGCGACAGGCATTCGTATTTTATTAGTTAAATCCTACATATAAACCCGGACGAAGGTATAGTAGGTAATTAAATCATAAATGTTTTTTATTAACCCTATGTGTACATGGCATTTCGTCCTCCTCTCGCACGTCTTGTCACCCCGCTGTTGCAGACGGCTTACAGTGCAAGCTTGCGCAGCGCACGAGGGCGTTCTTTTGGCCAAACTGTGGCTCAAAGTGGCGCCAATGAATCATCGGTGAACCCGTTCCTGCGCAACCTCGCAGGTTCCCGCGCAAGCTTCCCACCCGACTCGGTGAAATCCCCCAAAATCCCAATGCTTACCAGCCTGCTATATAAATCCTCACAGTCGGCGAGTCCTGCGTCGCATTTCCCCCTTCCTCCCTGTAGCTTATCTCATCTGCTTCTCCCACAATCTCCAATGGCACCGGCCCGTCGTCGCCGCCTAGCCACTCCGCCATCATCAGAGGATAGCTCCAGCTGGGAGGCTACACCGCAACGGTGGCGCAGTCCCCGGTGTAGTGTAGTGCGCATGGCATCCTTATTGGGTGTGCGCGGAACACCCACCACACGCTCGGTTGTTACCGGCTGTCGTTGCCGCCATCCTACCATTGAAAGCCAGGGCCATCGCCTGCTCCGCCGCCGCGGCCCAAAGGCGAGAGGTGGGTGTCGTGGCCACCACCCCACTGCCGGCCACCGTGGCCATCACCCGCTCCGTCCTCGCGGCCCGAAGGCGAGAGGTGATGGTCGTGGCCCCCACCCCATCGTCGGCCGCCATGGACGCCAGCCCACCATCGACCGCCAGGGTCATCACCCGCTCCGCCACCGCCGCCCGAAGGCGGGAGGTGGAGGTGGAGGCCCGCATGTGCGTCAGCGACCTTATGCGCTACACCGAGTTCCTGCGGGAGAAGGTAGAGCGCCTCGTCGAGCACGCAAAGAGCCTTACCACCGTCGTGGCCGTAGCACACGCCGCCGTAGAGGCGAGGAATCAAGAGATCTACGAGGAGAACCACCGCTTCGAGAGGGGTCGTCTGGAGCGGCAGACGACGTTCGAGGTGAGCGTCGCTGAAGGTGCAGTAGTGGCAGGCATCGTATTGCAGTTGTCCAGCTCATCGGTAGGCTCCTCCTCCTCCTCTGCCTCTTACTAAGCATGCTTGGCAGAGGAGAGGCTGCCGAAAGTAGTACAAAGCCCCTCGGTAGTAGTAGTATTTAGGGGCTATTTTGTTCAGTTCATCTGACTATAGATGTGGTGAAACTGTACAACGTACTTAATATTAGCTAGTATATATAGTTGAACTAGCTATTTCAGTACGTGATTAGCAACAATTGGGAAAAAGTTTGGTCGATTCAGCTGTCGAGTTGAACTATTTGTATAAAGAACAACTTCTTAATCTATGCTTAATTACTAAATTTTAGTTGCAAAAATTAGATAGTGCTAGTGATTTTTAGCTGCATATTTTGACAAATCTCAAGGTTGACAAATGGCAATGTTACTAGATCAACAAATGTCAATCTTTCCAATTGACAAATGGCAATATACCCAATATGACAGATGCAAATATTACCAAATTGTATGTACGTGGTTGCACACGGGTCATCCAAAACAATCGTTTTCGTTGAAGTGATGTACAAATCCTGCTCGGCATATTTTCTCTTGGCTTAGCGCCAAAGTCTGGCTTTGCATACCGTAGTCAATCTGAACTGTTTGTGTTGAAGAGATGCACAAATTCTATGCCGCGAATTTTCCCTTTAGTTAAGGGGGAAGACCATAGCTCTCACTTTGCATACGGGTGCTCTATCTAAAACGTTTGTGATCAAGAGCTGCACAAATTCTGCTCGGTACATTTTCCCTTGGCTTCCGGGGGAAGCTGTCGGTTTGCATATGGGTGCTCTAACTAAAACGTTTGCGATGAGTGTTTTATATTTAAAAACCATTGACTTTTTTCAAAATAAAATCGTTTGATAAGTCTGTACATAAAGAGAGAGAAACGCAACCTCGTTTAAACCATATATTTCATTCAGTCACACTACGAATTTATATTCATATGATCGAGATATAGTATTAAACTCCCAAAAATATTTCAGACGAGTTCTGGATTTACTAGGATTTTGAAACTAGGTATCTCAACGTTTTGCTGGCAATCAACAGTGCCCTAGTGTTTGAAATTCATTCTCATTTCTTGCATGGGACCTAAGCATGCACCCAAGGACACATATTTAATTTTTCAACCAATTTATATGCACCGGAGCATGTGCATGTAGTTTAATTTTGGATTGTGCGCCTGAAATGGCTAGAAAACCAGTTTAATGTATAAAATGTCGAAACGAACTCTGAATAATTCCAATTCTTTTACGACACACATATAGTTGCATGTTCACTGCAGATAAAAGGTCTAGTAATTCAAACACCGTCCATTGTCGCTGTGACCCCATTATGTAATTCAAATTAAGATGAAAAATCAAGTAGATCCTATACAGTTTATTATCACCAACTGTGTGAGGTGTAGTACAAAATATCCTGGAGCACCGTTGGTGTATAGTACGCCTATGGCTTACGCGAGAAGGTGCATTGGCTAAAGTCCACAGCCAGCGTGTCAAGCACACTAGCTCGCTCCCCAAATACTCCCGCCTCTGCATCCCTCACAATCTCAAAAATATTACTGCCTCGTAATCTCGAAAATATCTACCGTCTGGAAGGTTTTAATGTTTGATAGCACACGATTAGTATGTGCGGACCGTGTGCGATGTCTGTTACTCCCGCTCTGCTTCAGTCCCTTGATTCAAATTTTCAGTAGCCCCGGCATTTTACTCCCGCCTCTGCATCCCCCGCAATCTCAAAAATATCTGCTCGCCCTTGATCCAAATTTTCAGTAGCCCCGCCTTGTTACTCCTGCCTAGTAAAATTTTCAGTTGCCGCGGTACTTCCTCAAACACCACCTTGCCCCCCCCCTCCACACACACCACACACTCCCCAAAACCTCCACTCACATAGACACACACAACCCTCGAAACCATTGGTAGGTCGCCGCCATCACCGGCGCCTCCATCCTCAACCTCTGTCTGTGTGCCGGGGAGCTCAAGGAGCCAATGGCCAAAAAGAGGTTTATCGCGGCCTTTTCACCTGATGCCGGCGAGGTGGCCGCCGAGGTGTCCCCGTTATCCTTCGCGGGCTCGATGCGCCATTATCGGTCCCCCGATCCGCCCACTGTCGTGCCCCTATGCCGGTTCGAGGACTTTCTCGTCCTCCCTCGGACCTAGCAGCCGACGAGGTCCTACCTCAGGGTTTGGCAGCAGCGATGGGGGACGTCGGTCGCCGAGATTACAGATCGGGAGACCCACAGCTGTCGGTGGCTCGGTAGCTTCCACACGGCTGAGCTCGCGGCCATGGAGTACGACCGATGGCAGGTCCACTACCACGGCGCGGCGGCTAGGCTCAATTTTCCCTTCGGCACACGTCCGGTCAACCTCGTTCCGTCGGAGCCAAGGGTAGTGAGCTTGGCTATGGCACGGGAGAACCGCGAGGTGTGGGAGCGCCTCAAGGCCGAGGCCACCGACGAGGCCTACATGCAAGAGCTTCACCGGTCGCACCCGGAGCTCGTGGAGGCGGAGCTGACGATCTTTCCCGGCGCGGAGGGCGGCGAGGTTATCACGCTCTCCTCCGATGACGAGGTCAAAGGCGGCAAGGACGGCGGCGCAGAGGGCGGCGAGGTTATCACACTCTCCTCCGATGACGAGGTCGAAGGCGACGATGATGGCAGCGCGGAGGGCGTCGAGGTGGGCCCTGAGGACGAGGAGATCGACGTCGACGAGTGGAGGAGTGCCTTCCCCAACGACCCCGATGATGGCACCGGCCCGGACCCGGCTCGCGGCACACCGTACATGACGAGAAAGGATTGGCTCGACCTCTACTTCGACCGTAAGTAGTTTAGCTTAGTTTAAATTTATGTTTTATGTTCATTTATGCAAAACTATATATGTTTATGTTTGAATGCATGCTACTTTCGGTTGAACCTCCTTTGAACTTGATCTAATTGAATCTTACAACATTAAGTTTAGGGGATCGACTATATATATCCACTAAGGATTTTAGTCCTTTAACTTTTAAAGGATCAGCTAGAGATGGCCTTATGACTTGTTTATTTCAGTTTGTCACAATGTGATACTCTATATGTGCAACTATTTTCCTCGTAGTTCAATTTTATCAATAACAGTTTCAACAATACTACTATGAATTACGATATTTGGTTGTTGTTAAGGATATTGCAGTTAACATGCCTTTTCGTTTTTAACAATAACTAGTGTACTTTAGACATGCACAATACCACTTTGAATGACTATTTGATTGTCTTTAAATGTTATGTCTGATGTAGTTAACACACCTTTCCACTTCTTGTCTTGCTTAACTAGTGTGCTTAAGCCTGCACACTGAAGCTATCATTTGTAGATTATGTTGTCTACCATGGATATATTTGGTTGATGTTTAGTCTGTTGTGCTTAGCATGCCTTTATATGTACTCATGCAGGACAATATTGAGAACAGTGTTGTTTTCCATTGAGGTTAGTTTCATCGCGTTGCTTATATGTACTCACTATTCAGAATATCGGTAGCTGGTACCATATAGCCTGGGGCTGATAAGGGATTAATCGTCGAATCGGACATTTCACTGAATATATATGTAACCCATTTATAGTAGGTTAACTAGGGCCATATTTAATACATCTGAGGCTACATAGCAACATGCATTGTACGGAATGACTAACTATACAGTCTCAGGCTACATAGCAACAGGGAAGAGTGTTACCTTAATGTTCTGATTATGTCTAGATATACATGTAATAAAATCTTATATAATGGTATGGAGGGAGTGTTGTACTACATCATTTTTCAATTGTTGTTTAGTTTCTAATATTAATTTGGTGCTTTTAGGTACATATATCATTGCCAAAATTCCACACTTTCTGGGGCAATGAGATATTCATGAACCAGCATCAAGTGAGGAGACTAATAAAGATTGTTATTAAAATGGGTCCAAAGATGTCAATCAAACTATTTGTTTACACTTTATGCAAGACAACGGTGAATTGCAGGATGGTAAGTAAGAACCCTGTAGCCTTATTTTTATGCCCGTAATGAGTTGTGTTAGATGACAATGTCTGAATCTTTTTTCTTTTGCAGTGGATCCTGAAGCAGTTTACTCAAGATTACCTCTCAAACTACATGATTAGTGGTCGGCCATCACAAGGGGTTGGACTAGAGTCATGCATGCCTTCTGCATCCAGGAGAGCACAATAGGGTCATTCCACTTCACCTTGTTCAGCAACCAGAATGTCTGTCGCCTCTTTCTTTACCATCTGTAATAGTACAAGTATAGAACCCTGGTTTATCATTCTTTATTTGGTGCTTATGTAATTCTTAAACATATGTGCATGTGAATCGAATAATGCATTGGTTGTTTGAACCAGATGGGTATGAATAAAGCTATAGCCTACTTTCAAGTTTAAATTAGCTACTACCTCTGTCTAGGTGAATAAGTCATTCGTGTAGTTCTAGGTCATCGATTTAAGGAATTAAATATGTGTTATATATCATGAAAAGTATATCAGTAGATTTCTACACAGATGTAGTTTCTAAATATATATTTTTTGTCACATATAATACATATTTAGATAGTTAAATCGTCGACCTAGAACTATGCAAATGACTTATTCACCGAGACGGAGGTAGTACAATTTTAAATAGCAGCAATTAAATTAGGGCGAAATTACGGTGTACAGGTCATTATGGCGCACACAGTTAACAAAGCACAGCGTGTGCGATATATATCATAATCTGACACAGTTCACGGAGAGGAAACATGTGTAACAATGCACACAGTTGCCGTTTGCAAAGCATGTGATGTCAGACACTGTCACATACGGTGCGGGAAAACTAAATGTGTGTGATTGTCTACCTATCATAAAGTTTTATAGTCATGAACTGTTTGTGATGTGCCAGGCATCGTAAAACTCTCGTGCTTGGAATCTGCCTGGAAAACTCCCGTGCCTGGAATCTACCTGGTTTTAGGTAAAATCACAAAACTCCGACTGCGATGGCAATGCGAGCACAAACGAGTAGCAAGGATGAAGCGTTTGAGATATTCGAGATATCGGAAACGGCTATATAGGGACAATATATGCATCAAGGCTCCCTATCCCCGACGGTTTTTGGGTCGTGTGGGAAGGACCCCCCCCCCCCTATCGCCGTCACTCACTAGGCGTCGGTTCCAAATGCCGTCGCGGAAAGGGGTTAAAAACCGTTTGTATAGAACCGACGCGTACCAATGAATGACAACATAAATCTGCGAATGATGGGCAAGTTTAGACGAGTTATTGAGGATTTGGGGCTCAAGGAGTTTGCTTTAAATGGCAGGCGTTTCACATGGTCAAATGAGCGAGCCAACCTTGTCATGTCCAAGATTGACAGGGTTCTGGTGTCTAGTCCTTCAAAGCTGGCCCATTTGCATTACCACCTAATCCCGGCCTCAACTGCCATCTCTGACCACAGCCCACTGATTCTTCAAAGCCTAAATACCAAGCATTACAAGGGTTTCAGATTTGAGGTCAGCTAGTTAAAACTGAACGGACTCCAAGAAAAGGTAGTTGAGACTTGGAACAAGGCAGTGTTCTCTACGGAGCGCATCAAAGTGCTTCATATTAAGCTCTCCAGAACTGCCCAGGGACTCAGATTGTGGTACATATCGATCAAGAAGGATATGAAAATCAAGGAGGAGATTGCAATTGAGATCATTTTTCAGCTTGACCTTGCCCAAGAGGAGCGTCAGCTCACAGAGGAAGAAAGGGCTTGGATTTGCCACTATTGAACGCATCCGATGGAGGCAGGACTCAAGGATTACAGGTATCCGTCAGGAAGATGGCAACACCAGACTGTTTCACCTTAAGGCAAATGGGCGTCGCAGAAAAAACTACATCGCCAAGCTCACGTCCCGAGATGGGACCAAAGTCACAGAGCATGAGGAAAAGGTCGGCGTTCTGTTAGATCACTTTTCTTCTCTGCTTGAGAGCTCTAGCCCGAGGGCCTGGACCATTAATTGGGACTCGATTAACCTCCCTCAAAAGGACCTTACACACTTAGATGTACCTTTCTCTTTGGATGAGCTCAAAGATGCAATCAATGGCCTCCATGCTGAGAAGGCCCCTGTATCGGACGGTTTCATCGAGACATTTTACAAGACCTGTTGGTACTCTATTTGCATTGATCTCCTGGTTGCGGTGAATCAACTGCATGATCTCAAGGGAGATAACTGGCGCCTCCTGAACACGACCAATATTGCCATGATTCCTAAGAAAAATGTGCATCCTCTCCACTAGACTATAGGACGGTGAGCCTCATGCATAGCATTGCAAAGATCATGGGAAAGCTGTTGGCCTCACGGCTTGCTCCTGAGCTTGACGGGCTCATTTCGATGTCCCAAAGGGCATTCATTAAGAAGAGGTCGATTCAAGACAATTTCATTTTTGTTAGGAATGTCATGAAAGATGCTCATTCAAAGAGGAAGCCTTTGCTGTTCTTGAAGCTTGATTTCACCAAAGCGTTTGATTCAGTAAGATGGGATTCCATGCTTGAGGCTCTTAATGCTTATGGGTTCAGCGATCGATGGAGGAACCTCATCTCACTGATTCTGGGATCCTCCTCCTCCCATGTTCTTCTCAATGGTTTGCAAGGAAGATCTTCTGCTCACAAGAAAGGGTTGAGGCAGGGCGACCCCTTGGCCCCAATGCTATTCATTTTGGCCCTTGAGCCCTTCCAAGAGATGCTTTCCATTGCTACACAACAGGGGTTGCTTTCTCTGGTCACTTGTAGTGCTGCTAGAATGAGAGTGAGTTTCTATGTTGATGATGCTGCCTTATTTGTAAACCCAATCAAGGAGGAGCTGGCCCTGCTCTCAGCCATTCTTAATTTCTTCGGGCTCACTTCCGGCCTAAGCATCAACCTTAACAAATGTGTCACTTTTCCAATTAGCTGCGGAAACATTAACCTTCAGGATGTACTGCCAGAATTCGATGGACAATATGGACAGTTTCCCTGCCGATACCTTGGGTTACTGGTTGGTCCACAAGTGCCAAAGAGAATCGAGATTCAGCCTATCCTTGACCAGTTTGCTGCAACTGCAAGGCTAAAGCCTTGGAAGGGCAAGCTAATGAATAGAGCGGGAAGACTTGCCTTGCTTAACTCTGTTCTCACTCCTCTAACCACATATCTCTTTACGGCATTCATACCCTCCAAATGGCTCATCAAGAGGATTGATAAAATTATAAGAAGCTTCCTGTGGAGTGGCGAAGAGGAGGCTGCCGGAAGCAAATGTTTGGTTAACTAGACGAAAGTTTGCTCCCCAAAGGATTGTGGCGGCCTAGGTGTAAAGAACTTAGAGAGATACAGTCGAGCCTTGAGGCTAATATGGCTTTGGTTTGATTGGGGCTCGATGGACAGACATTGGAAAGGGATGCATGTGCCTTACAACGCCGTCGACCGAAACCTATTTGCGGCCCGCACAAAGATCAATGTTGGAGATGGTCGATCGACATCCTTCTGGAAGGAGAGATGGATTGAAGATCTCTCTCTCACCGAGGCAGCGCCCTCTCTCTACATGCTGGCCACAAGGAAAAATATACCGGTCTACGATGGGCTGACTGGGGGCAAATGGATGCGAGGGCCACGCAGGATTATCAGTGTGGAGCAACTAACAAAATTCATTAAGCTATGGAAGATGATTCAGACTGTCCAGCTGACTACAATTATGGGCAGCGTTGTTTGGAAACTCAACAACAACAACCATCACACCACAAAGTCTGCATACAACATTCAGTTTCTAGGGCTTGTGAGGAGGTCTGATCTTCATGTTATTTGGCGAACACGAGCGAAAGCCAAAGTGAAAGTCTTCCTTTGGCTGCTTCTTCAAAACCGGCTTTGGACTGCCGACCGGTTGGCTGCTAGAGGATGGCAACACTTGGATCTTTGCAAGCTTCGTGATTAGGAAATGCAATTGGCAGCTCATCTCATCATGGGCTGCTCCTTCTCTCAATCAATCTGAGCGGCCATTGACTCCACGCGACCACGTGACTCTGCTCTCACCATTGGGCCTCGAACTCTAAGTGGGTGGTGGAGCCAAACCACAAGGAAGATGAAGAACCCGGCGGCAAGACACGTGATTCCCACTGCCATGTACGGAGCCTGGAACATCTGGAAAGAGAGAAATCGCAAAACCTTCGAACAAAAGGAGCTTCGGCATAACGAGGTAGCTTCTTTGATTCGCGCTGACATCCAATTACTTGAACTGGCTTACCACGAGTAGCTCCATTTAACCTTGTTTCTTTTCTTTTTCCTCTTCTTTGCTTTTCATCCCTGACTACTTAGTCATGTACAGAATTTCCCTCTACTTATAATGAAAAAGGCAGAGCTCCTGCCATTGGCCGTCAAAAAAACCCTATCTCACACCATCGTAAGGTGACCCTGCACATCTTTGTGTGTGATAGTTTTTTTTAACCATGTGTGATGAACATATGTGCACTAGTAATTGTCCAAGCAATTTAGATCCGTCCGAGTACAGGGTGTCGAGGGACGGTAATAACTGACAATTACCGGAAGCTAATGAGTTCTTTTGACAAGGCGACTGCAAATCACTATGTGCAAGAGATAAACATTGGTGCCCATGAACTTGCTCGATATAGTTTCGAGGACGGTTAACAACGGTGTGGCGTGATAAGTCACCTGACCTGTTGCTCCCTTCTATTGTAAAGGATATGATTATTGTTTAAATAAAGTCATCAAAGTTTCATAAAATATACTCCCTCCGTCCCATAATATAATAGTGTTTTTATAGTGTTAAAAACGCTATTATATTATGGGACTGAAGGAGTAGTTTAGAGGTGGCGAGGATGTTATTGCTCTAGGTATGCTCGGCCAACAAGTGTTGGTGTTTTCAACAGTACATCCAAGGTAGGTTGGCATTGCAGGCATGGACTCGATCTGCCATACGAATGAATAGGAGCACCCTGGTCCCAAACCTCCAAATGGTCCAAAACACTAAGACAAAACGTACAATTCGGAAGGTGCCGCTGCCACATGCATGGCCCATGCCACGGATAATGCTCCATAGGCACATCTTTTTTTTTGAATGTTGGTAGTTGAACTACCAAATTCATTGATCAGGAGAAAGAAGGTTAATCCAATTTATAAGAAAAACTGGACCCAAAAACCATACAAACAGCGCCTTTCGGCGAACAACACACACATCCTCACGAGCCACGGGTCCCTCCGATCGGATCCACCTCCAGGACGATGCCTCCAAGAGAGAACGCGACGCAGACAAGCGCCGCCATCATCCGATCTAAACTAGATCAAGGGTTTCCCCCGGAGCACGCCGGGAAAGGCAAGGTGAGAGCAGCTACATCGATGCCTCCAACGAGGAAGCGACGCCAGAAAGCGCCGCCATCGACGACTCCGACCGCAACCGGAGTACGACTTTCGCCGGCAGTCTCACTTGCATAGCCCGGACCCAAGATCCGACCAGCCTACACATCAAACCACTATCCCTGCCTCCACGGCCAACCGCACCTCCCCGGCGAGCTCGACGTGCTTGCAACCTTGCATCCGCATCCCCCACTGAACGAAGGATGCAACCCCTAGCGGCGCCATTCGTCTCCCATCGGAAGGATGCAACCAAGCACAACGCCATTCGTCTCCTCGAGGATGCAACGTTTGTCGGCCATTCATCTTCCGGCGAAGGATGCAACAAACCGCAGCGAGGCCATTCCTCTCCCTCCAGCCACCACCATCTCGTCCTCCTACCCGAAGCAGTGTCGAGCTCACCGAACCACCAAACAGGAGGATGCAACACCAGCCGAGGCGCCATTCATCTCCCACAGCTTCGCCCGACACCACCACTACAGCCACCACACGGGAAAACGTCGCCGGAGCAGGCGCGAAACGCAGCCGCACTCCTATGGCGCCTGATGCCTCCTCGTGCCAGCCCACCATACATCCGCCGACTCCACCTTGACAGCCTCCACTGGCGACAAGATCCAGCCACCACCGCGCCAGAGGAGCCACCAGCCCGCATCAGCGGGCATCTCCCATAGCGCAAGCACGAGCCAAGCACGCCCGCCAGCTGCCGCGCGGCCCAGGACGAAAGGACGGACGCGCCTCCCAGCCGCCAGAGCCCCGCAACCCCGTAGATCTCGCACCGGCCGCGGTGATCGTCTCACGCGCCCAGGGGCGCGTATAGTAGCCCGACGCAGTCACCCCGCACCTCCAGCCCGTGCCCAGCCGCCCGCCATCCCCGCCGCCGCGCCTGCAGCGGCACGCCAGATCCACGCGCGCCCGCTCAGCGGCAGCCCCTCAGCCCACGCACGCGCCGCCCAGTCTCCAGCTAGCAAGGCCGCGTCGCCCCGCCTCCAGCGCGCGCCAGGCCGCGCACGCGCTCCGCACCCGCGCCGCCGAGCGCCTCCTCCGCCCAGGGGAGCAGCCCCGCGCAGCTCCAAGTCCAAGCGGGAGGGAAGAGAAGGCCCGCCGCCGCCGACGCCGCGCGGGCTTTGCCCGCCGGCCCTCGCCGGCGGCGGCGGAGGGAGGTGTGGTGGGGGGAGTGCGCCCTGCGGCGGCTAGGGTTTCGCGCCCGGGTCGCCCCGCGGGGGAGCGACACGGGGCCGCTCCCGTGTGGGTATCTGGGTGGGTGGATGGATGCGTTATCTTTTCTCCTTCTCGTTGCAAAAATGATATTGATTCCATAGGCACATCTGGATTCTGGAACCTATATCTTTGGTAAAGAGAAAACCATAAGGAGCGTATCTTCAACAGCATGCCGAGGCTTAGCTGGTGGTCGACAGCATCGTGTTGGTGCTAAACTAATTCATCATGCGCACATCGTTTTCATGGGTGTACCGTGTACGTTAATCCGCAAGCTGACACACCACATATTTTGGTGCGTCACATAATGCAGTGCAGGCAACCGCGCGCCTACTGGCTCGTGGAGACAGTTCATCATGCAGGCCTCGATCCGCCTCTTCTTTCTTCTCCCTCCTCCTCCTTTTGCAGCCAAGCCATTGGCCCGGCGCAACAACTTTCGTAGCTAGTGCGCCTACGGTTCTTGACGAATCCGACATCCGTCGCTCTCCTCCCGCCGTGGCCGGCCCCGGCGTTCGTTGGCCCGTCGCGTACGTACGTACGCGGCGGCCCGCCGTGCATTAGGTGTATAGCTGGACTGGACGGAGGCCGGCCACGCTCGCACACGCACCGCGGATAGCTTATCCATGCAGCGTTGAAGTAAAACGTAGGAGCTGTGCTTGGTCAGAAGTTACTAGTTCCGGTTAAATCTTAAATGTGGTTTAACCCGAGCAGAACTCGGTGTTTTGTAGTGTACTCTACACGAAGCCTGAAGTTTTGGCCGGGACAGATTAGACTTTGCATTGGTGGCGCGGACAATAATTTGCTAGCACTGTGCGTTATAGCTCGGTAGCAGGAGGATTCGATTATATGGTGGTGTCTTTTTGACTTGCGATCTGACGCGACATGCATCTTGTTCGCCACCTTCGCCTGCTTACTTTCCGGAAATGGGGGCAACCGGAAAGGAAGAAGCAGCGACGGAGATGCAGATGCTTGCTTGTGGATAACGATGGAGAGCTCCAAGCCTCCCTATGTTTGTGCTATTATTTTCTTCAAGATTGGTCTGCACATAAAAGATCCCTCTCCTCCGCTAGCTCCACCCCACGGAATCCATCATGAATCCGTGTTTATTTTTCGGAAATGCTAAAAATCTATCAGATTTTTAGGCATGGCATCGAACGATTTTCATGGCAAATTATATTTGCACGAAAGATATAAATTTAGTACGCAAGCACGACAATTTTCTTGGACAAAAATGAAATTAGACGAATTTGTCATGCTCGTCGGCTAAATTTGCCATGATTGGCGAACATAATTTGCCATGAAAATTATTCAATTTGCATGCCTAAAAATCTGACGTTTGCGAGATATTCGGGTCAATACGCGCGTTAATGCAGGTGTAAGGGGCTCCCTATTTCACGACATGCACATCTAGTATCGAGCAATCGTGCCCCCCCCCCCTCCCACCACCACCCATGTGTGCGGATGCCTCTCGTATTTCGTTTTGTTTCTTTTTTGTTTGTAGTTCTTGCTTTTTTTCTTTAAACTAATTCAAGATTTAAAAGAAATTTTAAAAATGTTCGAGAAATCATAAAATGTTGCTGAATTCTCATGATTTTGAAAAGAAAATGAAATCACATAATGTTTGTGGATTCAAAAAATGTTTGCTTATTCAATAATTATGCATGATTTCAAAAAAAATGTTTGGGAAATGGATAAATGTTCATGATTTGAGAAGAAAGGTTCGCATATTCAAAACATGCTAATGTTTTTTAATATTCAGAAAAAAAATAAAAATAAACTATTGCAAAATTTCAAAAATTTCATCGATTCAAAAAGGCTAGTGCTAGGCGCCAGCTAGCTGGCCCAAACTTTCGACCGTTCACATCCTAGTCGCCAGATACAACAGTTCCTAGCCACCGGATAAGGCTCCGATTCCATCCCAAATGACGTGAGAGTGTGGTGAATCAAGCGCCGCTGACCCCGTCATGGACGAGCACCATTGACGTCGCCGCAGAAAAGCTTGTTCCCCTCACCGTTGGGTATCACTACCTGCCCTCGCCGCGGGTCAAACTCGTCGTCAGGCAGAGTAGTCAGATGTGACCTTGCAGCAAAAATCACCTCGTGCAGCACACCCTCGCTCCCGGTCGTCATTGCAACATACCCAGCATACCGTAGCCGCCTCCAAGAAAAAAGTTATGGTCGTAGCATCAGGCACAATGGTTCCAGCATCTCAGGCCATCGTTGTATTGTGCCATAGCCGACTCCAACAAAATTATGTCATGATTGTAGCATCTGCACAGAATGATCCCAGTTTCTGCCACAATGGTTGTAGCTTCATATGTAGGGAGTTGCAGCTTTGTAAGCTTTGCCAGCGACAAATCCAACAATAAAAAATACCCGTTGCAGCTTTGGTGGAAGTCGGTTCCGGCAAAAAAAATGCCAGTTCCAATTCCGGTAGAAGATGATCACAACAACAACAAAATCCGCAGCTCTCTACCGGTCGCGGCACCGTCTGTTGTGGTTCCAACCCCTGCGTCGGCCGGTTGCAGCTAAAATTGATGCATGTTCCAGCATCGCCGTCTCTATTGGGTAACGTTGCATGGAAAATAAAAAGTTTCTACACATGCAAGATCTATCCATAGAGATGCATAGCTACGAGAGGGGGAGAGCATCTACATACCCTTGTAGATCACTAAGCGGAAGCGTTTATCACACGATTGATGTAGTCGTGCTCTTCGCGATCTGATCACGATCCAACCGAGCGGACGGCACCTCCGAGTTTAGCACACGTGCGGATCAATGACGTCTCCTGCTTCTTGATCAAGCAAGCGGGAGAGGAGAAGTAGATGGGATCACAAGCAACACGTTGGCGTGGTGATGATGGTGGTGGTGGAGCACCGACAACGCTTCGCTAAGCGTCGCCGGGACGCGGCAGTGGAACTACGAAGTAACGGAAGAGAGAGGGGCGCCAAGGGCTTGGTGTGCCCTCTTGCGGCGCCCCCTCCCCTCTATATATAGGTGGAGGGGCGTGAGAAACAGCCCCTCCAAGCCCTAGGGCGCAGCTAAGGGGGAGAGGACTTGGACTCTAAGTCCAATCCTATTCCTACTAGGACTCCTTCCTTTTTACCTTCCCTAACCACATGGTTTTTTGAGGACTTGGTGCGCCTAGCCCAATAAGGCCAGGGCGCCTCCCCGCAGCCCATGCTAGCCCTTGGGTCATGGTGGACTGACTTGTGGACTTCCGGGCCCCTCCGGAATCCTCCATAACCTTCTGGAAGCTTCCCAGTACAATACCAAAAAAGTGCACATTTTTCCGGAACCCAAAATATGACTTTCCATATATAAATCTTTACCTCTCGACCATTCTGGGACTCCTCATGATGTTCAAGATCTCATCCGAGACTTCAAAAATCATTTGGTTACCACTCATCAAATATCCCAATACTACTCTAGCGTCAACGGACGTTAAGCATGCGACCCTGCGGGTTCGGGAATTATGTAGTCATGACCGAGACACCTCTCCGGTCAATAACAAATAGCGGGATCTGGATGTCCATATTGATTCCTACATATTCCGCGAAGATCTTTTATCGGTTGAACCTTTATGACAACATACGTAATTCCCTTTGTCTGCCGGTATGTTACTTGCCCGAGATTCGATCGTCGATATCTTTATACCTAGTTCAATCTCGTTACCGGCAAGTCTCTTTACTCGTTCCATAATACATCATCTTGAACTAACTCCTTAGTCACTTTGCTTGCAAGCTTCTTATGATGTTGTATTACCGAGAGGGCACAGAGATACCTCTTCGTTACACGGAGTGACAAATCCCAATCTTGATTCACGCCAACTCAATAGACACCTTCAAGATACCTGTAGAGCACCTTTATGGTCACCCAGTTACGTTGTGATGTTTGATAGCACACAAGGTATTGCTTCGGTATCCGGGAGTTGTATGATCTCATTGTCGAAGAAACATGTATTTGACATTAAGAAAGCACTAGCAATAAACTGAACGATCATATGCTATGCTAACGGTTGGGTCTTGTCCATCACATCATTCTTCTAATGATGTGATCCCATTATCAAATGACAACTCATATCTATTGTTAGGAAACCTTAACCATCTTTGATTAATGAGCTAGTCTAGTAGAGGCTCACTAGGAACACGGTATTTGTTTATGTATCCACACATCTATTTAAGTTCCCGATCAATACAATTCTAGCATGAATAATAAACCTTTATCATGATTTAGGAAATATAATAATAACCATTCTATTATTGCCTCTAGTGCATATTCCCATCAGTCTCATCGACTCGCGGTGCCGCCGTGCCGGTTCCAACATTTGTGGCGCATGGTCCAACAACACAAATTATTGCTTCTAACACCGCGACTTGTCGTTTCTAGCACCGCAAACTCGCTGGTTCCAGCCAGTTGCAACTTTGGTCAACTCTGCTGATCGGAACCAAAGAAGCTCATCGCAGCATGTCCCCTGGAGTTCCAGCACCTCTCATCACGCGTCGCAACACGGGCACCTCGGCTGTCCTAGCACCTAACCGCCCTCGAGTGGTTTGTGGCACTGCTGGAGAGGAGTGTGCTGCTGATAACCTCGTCGGCGTTGAGGGATGAGAAGTGGTGGGACAACAGTGTGATGGCTCTCAAGCGTGGGGAGGGAGGTGGAAATAGAGAGGTAGAAGACGACTTGTGGGAGGCTGTGGCGTAGAGAAGGAATGGGATGTGGTGAAAGACGCGTGAAGAGATAAGGGTGGGAGAGAGCCATGGGTGGTGGGTGGATCCAGTTGTGCATGTGGCTGCCTCTGCGTGAGTATGCAAGCGAAGAATTGGTGCGACCAGCCGAAGCTTCAGATGGACGGCCAATTAAAAAATTAACATTTGAAAATGTTCATGTACTCAGAAAATGTTCATAAATTCGAAAAATGTTCATGCATTTCAAAAAAATCATCGAAACAAAAAAATTCATGAATTCCAGAAATTGTGTCCAAATTTAAAACAATGTTCACGGACTAAGAAAATTTCACCAATTAAAAAATGAATGAGTTTCCAAAAAAATCCACGAATTCGTTAATTGTTCATGATTTTTAAAAATGTTCATGAATTTGTAAAAAATATTCCTAAATTTAAAAAACATGATTTGAAAGTAAAAGTTGTGAATTCAAAAAATGTTCACAAATTTGTAAGATGTAAGCAAAATAAAATGTAAAGATAAAGAAAGAAAATACGAATATGAAAAGGGAAATACGAAAACATCAAAATGAAAGGAAAGGAGTGAAAAAATAAAAGGCAAAAAAATGGAAGAAAAACACACACAAAAACCCGTCTATGAAGGTCATTGAACCTTCCCAAAACACGAAAGAGCGTAGTTGGGCCGACCCAAATGTACGTAGCAAGGAAGGGGGTATGTGTTACATCCCTATTGCGCGCACCATAGGCCTGGCCTAGGTGTAGGTGCCTTCTACCTTTTAGAGAGAGAGAGGGAGGGAGGGAGGGAGGGAGAGAGAGAGAGAGAGTATGGGCCTTATATCGAAATGGGCCTACGGCAATCTAGGATTTCCATTTGGTGAGTCCACACACTTCTCCGCGGAGCAAGCGACCCATTAGAATCATTGTTCCGAGGCATTGCAGCAAAGAGGTGATGAACGACATGCGGCTCAACCATCGACCATGGCGCCAAATGGCCTAGCAAGGGGACCTCTTATTTGACGCGTAGCGCCAGTTCGCGAATTGGCGTTGCAAGAGCTATGTCTCATCTACTATGATATAAGTACCGACTTAGAGCAGACGATTGTTAGGATAGGTCGGCCCAATATAATGCGTTGAGCGAGTGGTTTTGCATTGGTTCATAGAATCTTTCATCTAGTTGGAACGGTTTTGGGAAGGTTCCATGTGAATTTTTTATGTGTTTTCTTTTACGGTATTGGATTGTGTTTCTTTTGGTTTATTTTTTTCCTCTTCTATTTTTTTTCCTTTTTTTCAAATACATATGAATTGTTTACTACACCTTGTACATTTTATGTATACATGTTGCATAGTTTTTTTTATATTGAATATTTTTAAAATACAAGATGAACATTGTTTGAATAATATTTTTGAATGCTTGCCAAATGTTTTTCAAATAGATTTGAAAAACTTCAAACACGAGTTGACCAACTTTTGAATACATGTGAAAAAAATCAGATAAACTTTGAACATTTTTTCAAATGTAAGGTGAACATTTTTTAATACACATTGAACATTTTCTGAATGCACTTTGTACATTTTCAAGATATACATGTCGAACATTGTTTTATACATGTTGAAGATCTTTTTAAATACATAATAAAAATCCAAATACATCTTTAATCATTTTTATTACATGTTAAAACATAAATACAATTTTAATTTTTTTAAAATACCTGTGGAACTTTTTCTGGAATACTACGAGCATTTATTAAAACTCGTGCAAACAATTGTTTTACACATCATGAACATGTTTTAAACACGTCCAAACAATTTGTTAAAAAATGTGATGACCATTTTTTTAATGATACAAGCATTTTGTGATGCACAGTGAATATTTTAAAATTTTAAGTAAAGTAATTTCCAAAATATATATTTTAATAGAACATTATGAAGTATACACAAAAGGAAAAAAGAAAGGGAGACAGAAACGAAAAAACAATAAACAGAAGAAACGAAGGAAGCAAAGCAATTGCATCTAACTGGGCCAGACACTACACTGCCCCTTGAAGCGAGTGGTCGTTCGGTCTCGCGGCGGGCAAGATAAAGATGAAGACCTCCTATTTTCCTCGTTTAGCCTCGGTTAGCGCTACTGGCGCTCGCATGCCTCTCATGTATAGGCCGGCCAAAGAACCAAGTGCTCGCTCAATCGCCCCATTTCGTTCGCTCGGTTGATCGATTGACCTGGTGTACAGTTGACTTCGGCAGAAAAACATGAATTTTGAAATTTTATATATAAAAAGAATGTATTGGAAAAAAAGTTCATGAATTTGAAAAGAAGAAAAAATAGGAAAATGAGAAATAAAATAAAAAGACAAACCCAAGAAGCACATAGGGGACGTCGACCGCCTAGACTGCTACCCAACAACCGCTTGCTCACTCGGCCTGTTTGCTTTTTTTTCGTTCATCTTTTGCTATGGCAGTCTACTGGCTTAGGGAACAAATCAGTTGTTTCTTTTTATTATATCTTGAAAATTATAAAATAAAAATTATTTGAAAAAAGTTCGCATATTTGAAAAAAAACACTATGTGTTAAACAATGTTCATGAATTTGATAATATGTCACTAATTGAGAAAAACACGAATTTGGAGAATCTTGGCGAAATTGACTATTTCAAAATTCTGAAAATGTTCATAATTTGAAATATGATCATGAAATTCAGAAAACACGAATTTAAGAAAAATAAATAAAATAAGAACCAAAACGAACAGGAATAAAGAACTCAGAAAAAAGATAAAACCACAAGCAAAACATTCTAGAATGTTCACAAAACAGGGTGAAAAGGGAGTTCGAAAGTGCTATATCTTACATGGATCGGCGTAGTAGCTACAGGGGGCATGTGTTCATTTTTCTAAAAAAAAATGGGAAGGTGTGCATTTTACGAATTGTACTATATTTAGGGATATACATCGAATGGCAGCTCCTATTTCCCGACCCGCTTGGAGGAAAGCGAGCAAACGCGCACTCCCGCTGGCCCATGCACGAATTTGCGCCAGCGCATGTGCCTGGCGCGGCACCCCTATTTTTTTCCGTTTCATGTTGGTTCTTTCTACCTAAATTTTCTCCTTTTTTTCGTTTCTAAAATGTGCGCTGCTACGCGTCGGCCAACGGATCTTTTTACAAGATATTTCTTTTGCAACAGAGGTCTTGTTTTATTTTTCTTAAACAAAGGTCTTGTTGTAATTTAATTTTTTTGCAATAAAGATCTGATTGCAAAAAAAAAATTTGAATATGCATGAGTGTGCATATCATATACATTAAAGAAGATAAGGCAAAGAATGCCTCCACCATAATTTAACAGGGTTATCCGTACAAGCTAATTCTCATCACTTACCCACCTCCCTACCCTACGAAAGAAGGGAGTTACATTCCCTTTTAGTAATCTAGCAAAGGACCAAACCAAACCCTCATTGCAAATCTTTTTTAGCAGCTGGAAGACCGATGGTCGTGCATCCTCGAAGACGATTGCGTTTCTATGCTTCCACAACTCCCACCACGTGAGTGCCAAGATGGTGCGCAGGTCCTTCGCACTCACATTGTTCGATCCACGCTTGTCAATGACCCACTCCACCAGCGAGTCCTGGGTAGATGGGATCCAAGCCGGTGAATCAAGCGCCGCACAAATGGCCGCCCAGATTGTTCTAGTGAACACACACATGAGCATAAGATGATTGATCGTTTCCTCTTCTTGATCACAGAAAGGGCATGCGGCTTGATGCGGTAGGCCTCTTCGTGCAAGACGGTCCGAGGTCCAGCATCTGTCTTTCATGGCCAGCCAAGTAAAGAATCTGCATTGCAATGGAGCGCGCGACTTCCATGTCAAGCCCGCCGTTGGGATTACCTCTCTTCCCCAAAATCCAGCCGCATACGCTGATTTAACAGAGAATCGGCCGTTTGCCTCCCACGACCACTTAATCTCATCCGACACCTCGTCCTCGGCTGGCTCCTAGGTACCAACCACCTGCCAGAGCATGAGGAATTCATGCAGGGTGTCCAGGCCAAAGTTTGGGGCAAAATCCATCGCCCAAGCTCCACTCTCCATGGCCGAGAAAACCAACCTCGTCCTGCATATTCTAGGAGGAACCAGGTCATACACACAAGGTGCAATCTCCTAAACTCTTCAGCCATCTAACCATCTGTCTTCCCAAAACAATGTTGTGCAGCCCGACCGTGCTATACTCCTAATCTCCTGATTGCAAATTTAAATTTTCTGAAATAGAGATCTTGTTGCAGTTTTTGCTGTAACAGAGACCTTGCTGTGGAAACTTATGTAGTGGACAGTGAGCAGCGAGCAGCGGCAACATGGACCACAAGAAAGAAAAAAGGATCGTTCCGTCAGGGCACGCGTCATACGGACGAGCCGGCGGATGCTCGTGCGCTATCTGTCAGTTGAACACAAGCTTTTCCCTTTTAAAATTGTATGTGGTTTCAAAAAAAAACTTATGAATTTCAACAAATAGTTACAAATTTCGAAAACAGTTCTAATTTTGAAAAATGTTCACAAATTAAAAAAGGTTCACGAGTTTGAAAAAGATTTTGGATTTTAAAAATGTTCACGAAGTTTCAAGGATGTATACGAATATGACAAAATGTTCTTAATTTTGAAAATGTTCATGAATTAAACTATATATTCACAAATTTTCAAAATTATTCTTAATTTCAACAAATATAAATTGTACTCAATTTTCAGAAAAAAAACTCTTTGATTCAAAAATTCAACCATTCATCAAAATTCATGGATTAAAAAATTCAACCATTCATCAAAATTCATGGATTCAATTTTTTTATGAATTTCGAAAAATGTTCCCCACTTTAAAACTGGGAAAAATGAAAAAAGAGAGTGAAACACATAAAAATGTTCACGAAATAAAATGAAAAATTGAAGAAAATATGGCAAAAAGAAACACAGAAAAGGAGAAAAAGTGGTTCCCAAAAGGTTCGAAAACCTTCCCAAAATTGGTTGAAAAAATACACGGAGATGACCTGTAATTGATCGGTCCATGTAACATGTGTACACTCCGCGAGGGGGTGCCTTTCATCGATACCCATCGACCCACGCGTCAAATAGGAACTGCTAGCTCCAATAGGCACTACAAACCTCACACTCAGTACATCGTCAGTCATAGCACAATGACCTGTTCATTCGTCGCCTTTCTCGTTCGCTCGCCCATTCACATCAGGGCCGGCCCTGGGGAGGGGGAGGCGGTGGCTGCCCCGGGCCCCCAAAATCGAAGGGCCCCTCCCCGGCAGACAGGCTATGGCCTATGGCCCAACAGAACGTATGCACGCAGCGTGTCACAAAGGATGAGCCAGCGATCGATTCGTTCCATTCAGTACATGCACGTCGAAAAAGAAGGAACTGATTGATACCTTTCCATTCCATCACGCACGTATTCAGGCAGCGCTTTTCAATTTTCCAGCGGCCGCCGACGCTTGTCTCTTGGCTAATCACGACTATGTGCATGGCGGTTTTTTTTTCTCCTCCCCTAAATCGATTTTTCATTCCTAATTTAGTCGGGTCATCCGCCGATTTCAATTCCCCGATGGCCGACGCAACCTCGCTTTGCTCTCCATCAATCAACAATTCAACCCTCTAAGGTATATCTTATATTCATATTGCGGTTCCTGAGACTTGCACAAAATTTGCAGAAACTTTCTCTCTTGATGGTTCATGAGATGTTGAGGTATCTTATTTTTGAGTCAAAAATTATAAGATTAACTTTGCGAGATGGTGCAATGTTTGCAATGGAGATTTTCGAGCATGTCCAAGAAGTTGATTGTTGTCCTAATATCTTCATTGCCTACCGTCTTATTTACTATGACTGTGATTGCCTTACAAATTGAAATTACTGAAGAACTATATGAGGTAAACAATGGTTCAGAGAGGTTAGATGATCTGGCAACATTATGCATCGAGAAGAAATTATTTGATGATATTGACATCGAACCCATCATACTTGACTTTGCATCGAGGATCGCTAGAAGAAAATTTGAAGGTAATATGTATAAATTATTTTATATGCATACTGAGTTAGATGCATTTGAGTGTTATCGCTAAATATTTCATATATACATATATTCATTTCTATTATGAAGGCATCCATATTAAGGGGCCCGAGTTTTAGTCTCGCCCCGGGCCCCCAAAATCTCAGGACCGGCCCTGATTCACATCGCTCTTTTCTTTACTCATGTTTTTCCTGATGCTGCTTTGCTGGTTAACAAAATTAGTATTTTTTCCAAAATTTGTAAAACAGTATGAGATTCAAAAAAATGTTCATAGATTTTCAAAATCATCACAGATTTCAAAATAGTTCTTAATTAAAAATCAACTTTTTAAACAGAATCATGAATTTAAAAGGCATGGATATAAATTTTAGGATTATTTTTATAAATTTAAAACATGTTCATGAATTTTAAAAATAATTACGAGTATTTCAAAAACTGCATGAATTTGAAATGATGTTTGTGAATATAGTAAATTTCATGATTTTTAAAAAATATTAACTAATTTTAAAAATGAAATTCACGCATTTGTATAAAGAATAAAATAAAATATCAAATAAAATCAAGAAAAAAATAGACATAACATAGAAAACCAACCCCCCAAAACAGGGGAACCTTCTAGGAGGTAAACCATGTAACCAAAACCAAAGAACGCCATCATTCTCACAGTTGGGTTGGCCTGTTATTGTTCCTATTTGAGCGCCATGGACTGGTAAAGCACTATTTGGCAGATATGCCCATGGCATGGGCGTTGCGTCGCGACAAATAGCGGGGAGTGGCATCAGTTTGCAGACCAGAATAATAGGTGGGATGTCGTCGGCGGGGGTGATTTCAATCCGATGGAGATGAACCGCCCACGGGGCAGGCCGGCTCGGGTGATGGCTAGCAGCACACTACAGAATGAGAGAAGGGGTCACAAACGGGAAAAACCGCAAATACTAGATCTAGCTTATTGCGAGACCATAGCAACGCTCAACTTAAGCGTTCGCCTTAGTGGGCCAGCCCAATAGCATGGTTTTGAAAAGTTTCAACCGTTATAGACCGGTTTTCTTTCGTTTTTCTGTGCGTTCCTCTATTGGTTTTCTTTTGGGTGTTCTTAAAAAAATCTATTCAGATTTCCTTTTAAATATTTTACTATCAGTTTTCAAATACATGCCAATTTTTGCTAAATACATACTGAGCATTTTGTAGATACACATTAATCGAATACATGATGGACATTAACCAAAATACATCTTGAATAATTGTAAAATGCACATCGAATACTATTTTGAATACATAGTGAACATTTTGTAAACATGCACGTTGAACATTTTGGGTAAAACGTGCAAACACTCTGAAGTGTTTATGAACATATTTTAATAACACAATTACTTTCTCATATGTTATGAACATTTTTAAAATACGTGGGAATAAAATTTTAGATTTCATGAACATTTTGTAATGAGTAGTAGATGATATGTATTTTCAGTTTTATTTGCATATTGTTAATCCCAATATTCATTTCCTTACGATTAAATCTCGTTGAAATATATCTCCTTTTTTGAAACAAAAGGGAGGAGGGTATCATCTAGTTGTCTCTATATGCATGCACTATTGCAAGCGTCCGGCGCACGACTACGCCCCACTAGGTGCTGCAAGCAAGGAGGCCTTTTTGCGATGCAATGTGTCTGGGTGTATCATATTTGCATGCAACTAGTTTTTTGCACTACATGCATGTTGTTTATGCTGGTTGTTGTGATGTTGACGCTACCTACATGTAATAAGTTTTTCAAATATATTGAGTTTTATTTTCAAATGCTTCTGAAACTTCAAAATATGATTTGTCTTTAGAATTTTGAAAAAAATTAGTGCCTAAAGCGCCCGGGGCCAAAACACACCTCTGTCGAAGAAAAAAGATAGTTTCATCCATACGAATATATGCTACACAATGTCAGTGTATGTGGACTGGACGCCCTGATCTCTTCATCCAGCCAGGATAAAGAAGCCAGGAAAGTTCCGTCCAGACTCGAGAGTACAGAACGCAATCCGAAGCGAAGGCTCTCCTCTCCGGCCTTTTCTGTCATCTCCCCCGCCCCGGGTACTACACTACTTGTTTAATATCTCCTCTCGACATTCCGTGGATAACAGCTTGATCGATGACACTCGCTGCATCCAATTCTTTCCTCCTCCCTACATGCCGGTGGCCGGCGCGCACTCAAAGTTTGCTCTCGCGAGGCCAACACCTTTCAGCGCCTTCCCCGTGACGCCGTTGCAAAGTTCGCATAGACAGGAACCATGGTCTGTACGACGGACATGTTCCGTGAGCGCTACAGCTTACCAGCAACTGCGGGATCAAGCTGGGAATTATTGGGTGTCAGGCTGGTCCGTCCGAGCGAGCGAGCATGCGGCACCGCGTGCGCTAACAATGGCAAGACATGCATGGGGGCGGAATCCGCCATGGTCCAGATTAAGGTCCACTGCTCGTGCCCCCGCTTTCAGAAATCAGAACCCCGAACAAAGGGGACTGTAAATCCTTGTCGACCTTCCCATCATCCGTATCAGCTGGGAATTATTGGGTGTCAGGCTGGTCCGAGCGAGCGTGCGGCACCGCGTGCCTCTAACAATGGCAAACCATGCATGGCATGGCGGCGGAATCCGCCATGGTCCAAATTAAGGTCCATTGCTCCTCGTGCCGCCGCTTTGGGAAATCGGAACCCCGAACAAAGCGGGGTCGTAAATCCTTTCTTGATCTTCTGATCATCCGTATCGCCTGTCGTATTAGCACCTTGATTGATGATTCCGTGCCGTGTTGGCCTCTGGGGCAGCTAGCTGTGTTGCGAAAGATCAAACCTTGCACTACACGGTTTCACTGCTGGCTTAGCTAGTCTTACTTTCTCGTAGATGGCTGATGATTGACGCGTGTCTACAGGATATATATGCATGCACCACGACCTCGTGAGACGCACGCAACCAAATTGCTGGCCAAAGGTGCATTGTTGATTGATGAACAAGCCATGTAACTTCCGGAAATAAACTACTGCCCAAGATGGTTTGGTTACTAGTTTAGTGGGTGTTAACTAAACTAAGCACGTTTTGCAAGCAAGCAACCATGCATGGTGGGCTTTTCTTTCCAAAAAGAGAAGAAAAGAACCGGAAAGGCCTTCCTTTCTGTGTGCAATGCAGAGAAAGATCTGCACAGCTGCGCAGCAGGTCGCGCGGACGGCTCTCCTCCGTCCAAACCGCTGCCTAAACTAAAGCCTCCCCCTCCCCCTCGTCTTGTTGTTCCCGTTCCACTTCCCCGGAAAGAACGTACGAGCCGTGGCTTTGAAAATGTGTCGCGCCGATGGGGCCAAAATGCAAAGTTATTTAGCCGCTTGTCAGATTCCTTAAGCTAAGCCACCCACCGTTCGAAGTTACTGGGAACTTCGTTAGGATACCATGTGCGTAGTTGCTTGTGAAGAATCGCAGAAGCAGGACGCCATATAATATTGCAGACTGAAGAAAACCTTTCCAGTTGGGGAGGAGAGGACTGAAAGAAAGCTTGGAAAATACCCCTTCCATCCGGAAATACTTGTCATCAAAATGAATAAAAGGGGATGTATCTAGATATATTTTAGTTCTAAATACATCATTTTCTATCCATCTTGATGACAAGTATTTTCAGACGGAGGAAGTACTAATATACTCCCTCGGGTTCTTTTTAGTTCGCATATAAGGTTTGTCTAAAGTCAAACCTCGGAGTAAATTGCATAAAACCACCACTTTGAAGGCTAGGTTTGCGAAAAACACTACAATACATTTTTTTTACAGAAAACATCACATCTATGGTAACCTTTTTGCAAAAAACATTGATCGGCAGATTTGACTCGATTGAGCATGTTTATGACAGATTGAGCCCGCTAGTCAGGCTGAGGTGGCACCGGCTAAATAATTGCGACGTTGGCAAACGTTATCATCCCGTGTGGCCCTGTGGGGTCCACCTGTCATCGAAAGAAAAAGGGAAAAAAAGCTGGTGGTCCGTGCTCGTCAACCTCCCGCCGCTGGACAGAGGAGCGCTGTGGCCGCCGGTGCTGGAGTCGACTGGGGCCCGAGGGAGCTCGCCGGTGACGGCTCTGGAACAGGCGCTCCGCGCCGCGTCCGGGTGGTGGCTGCGGGGTCGCATGGGACAACCTGCAGTGTTGCCGCCATGGGCCAAGCCGCGACGGCTGAAGAGCTGCGATGGCGGCGCCCGCAGGGCTTCCCCGGAGGAACTCGGGGGCGGCAGCAGTTCAAGGGCATCCAGAGGAGTCGGTTACGCCAAAGGAAAGGGAGGGGAGGGCTGCTGGCAAGGAATTTGGCCAACGGGACGGGCGGCGGCACCTCGGCCATTGGAGGGGGGAGGAGCTCTGAGGCTTGGGGAAGGAGTTGAGGACTGCGAGGGGGCAACGGGATCCCTGCGCCCTCGCGAGCCACGCGAGGTCTGCGTCGAGGCAGAGCCTGCCATCGTCGTTGCCGCATCGAGGCAGATGCCGCCGTTCATCTGCCCTCGGCCGAGGCAGAGGCCTCCCCGCCACCAGTGCTCCCCCACGGATTCCATCCTTGAGCACGGCCGCCACATCCCGGCGCCACGGCCGTCCTTGACCTTCCTCGCCTGGCTGAGACTCGCGACGCCGGCCTTTGTCCGCCGGCGTGTGCACTGCATTCAAACTGTTCAATGGAATGCCAAAGAGAGGCTTGATAGGCTGACAAGCGGGCCCCGCATTCAGCAAACGTTTTCATGTAACGGTGTGAGAAACTGGTGCCACGTCAGCCTGACTGGCGGGCCCCATTTGTCATAAACTCAATTAACTGAGCCCGATCCGTCGATTAGTGTTTTTTGCAAAAAGATTACCGTAGACGTGGTGTTTTTTGCAAAAAAAATGTATTGTAGTGTTTTTCGCAAACCTAGCCTTCAAAGTGGTGGTTTTGTGCAATTTACTCCAAACCTCGTAAACTTTGATCAAATTTATAGAGAAAAATACCAACATTTAGAATGTGAAAATCAACAACATTAGATGCGTCATGACTTTAGTTTTCATATTGTATAAATTTAATATTGTAGATATTAATATTTTTTCATATAAATATGGCCAAACTTTATGAAGCTTGACTTCAGACAACTCTTATACGCGGAGTAAAAAGGACCGAAGGGAGTACGTACGCAAGATGGACGCATTGTTTTGTTTTGTTTTTTCACGTGAAAAGATGAAGGTATTATGCATGCCCAGTGTCCTCGATCGAGAGAAGCATCATGTGCAGTAACAGATCTTGTTCGATCAACGAGCGCCCGCCACTTCACCCACCGGCATTGGATCCAAGGAATCGTCTCAAACGATCTGCAGAATCCCGACATAGTTCCAGCCCCTGTAGGCACACAGAGCTCGGAGAAGATTCAGGCCTTCACAGCTTTGGTGAAGTGAAACCCGGCCGGCCGGGGGGACGGTCCAGTCAAGCACAAAGCAAAGCACGCACAAATCAGCCTAAGCACACCAACACGAAAATATGCGGATTCCGATCTCCGAGCAACTGGCGCACAGGCACAGCGACCTCCCCCTCCTCTTCTCCGGGTCCAATGCACGGATTGCCAGACATCTTTCTTGTCTTGCGCTTATCTATCGAAAGTGCCGCTTGCCGCCGGGGAAAAGGGGTGAGGGAGAAGGCTCACCCGGCCGCGAGGATCGATTTGATGCCCTGTCTCGTGCCCCTCGTACGTGTAGGTAGGGATCTTTTGATCTTTCCTTGCCCCGGGGCACGAGGGATCCGGGAAAGGAAGGAGGAGAGTTCAGGGACAAGTTCATGCGATCATTATTGGCTTGCCGGAGGAAATGCTTGAATCTTTGTAGGTCTGCTCTGCTTCTAGGGGGCTAGATCCCAAACCATCGTTTCTCAGAGCCCGCCAAGAAGGGGGGCGGTGTGACAGTTTAGGACGGAATGGCGCGTCATTTTAATTTATTTTTGGCGGGGAAAATGGCGTCCATGATAAGATGTGGTTTAATTCGAAGCTAAAATAAGGGTGTGTTTAGAAAATATCCTTCACTCAGTATGATTTACTGCATGCTGTAATTTTTGCTTCTCACAAACATTTCATGTATAATCGTAACCATCGACAGGGAATCCTGATCTTCCACTGTATTCCGTTGCAACAGTGGTGGAGCTAGCCAAGGAACAATCTCTAGGGAGCAAAACCGCAAAACACACGGCATGATTGACTGAGGCAGCAACAGACTATGGTTTTTCTTTTGTGAACCTCTCGGAAAAATCCCTTCAGTAATTTTCCCAAAGCTAGGGTTCTGACGTGCCGTAGCTCCGCAACTACAGAACAACTTAGAGGGAAGCCATAACTAGATTGGTCGTAAAAATGATGGTAGTCGAACCCTTTAATTTTTGCCTAAAGTTCGAAAGGTGAAATGACCATCCAAGCAGGGTAGCTAAAGTTATTGAAACTTGGAAGGCCTATTCTAGTCTACATTAAAAGAACTCCCAAGAGGGAGATCACTTGCTAGAGGATTGCAGCTCCTAGATATTTAGGTGCTCAAAATAGACTGAAATATCAGTTTTGACCAGGTCAAATCATCTGAGATCGACAATACCTGGTTCAGTTTTAAGTCTACTTGGACCAAGGATTTTCTTTTAATAGTTTGGGTGCGAAATTCCAGACGGTAACTGGACAAATTTAGATGCACAATATAAACTGAACCAGAAAAGGAAGAAGTGACAATACACTAAATTCAAAAGAATTTTGCAGATTGCATGCCAAATTCATGTGCTCAAGATAAATTTAACCAGAAAAGGAAGAAATAAAACACACTAAATTCAAAAGAATTTTGGAGAATGCATGCCAAATTCAGGTGCTCAAGATAGACTGAACCAGAAAAATAACAAGTAAAAACACACTAAATTCAAATGAATTTTGGAGAATGCGCGCATGCCAAATTCAGGTGCTCAAAATAAACTGAACCATAAAAAGAAGAAGTAAAAGACGCACTAAATTCAAAAGAATTTTGCTAGCAAAATTCAGGTGCTCAAGATATTAGAATTTTGCAGAATGCACACCAAATCTACCAAATTCAGGTGTTTGGTAGAGATCACACCGACTTCAAGCGAAACTTGAAGAAACACACCGAATCCAAGCTCGGTTGGGATTTTCGGCCGGTTTGTGAGTTAACCAGGGGCCACTGAGAGACCCAGTTAACTTTCCGAGATACATTGCATGACTTGGACGGACTGGGATCAGGTGACATGCCTCTTGGCAGTCACAGCGTAACATGCGCCCTCCCATCCATCGTTGGTTCCCCATCCAACGCCACTGATTGATCCAAGTGCAAAACGATTCAGACTTGAGCTTTTTTCAGACAGTCGACAATAGCAAGCGTCTCACAACAGCGATCATTTTGCTAGTCCAGAAACTACAACTTTATATGTTGTACTAATTTGTATACATTAAAATCAAGACCTGGCAACGATCAAGCATGCATCAACCAATTTATCAACACATCCAGCCACCATCCTCACATTAGAAAACTGAAAAAAAAAATCCATACTTACACATCTTTAGACAGCCGACAGTGTAAACAACATCAGTCAGTTTCTATCAAGCATACATCAACCAATTCATGAACCCATCCAGCCATCATCCACACATTAGAAAACTGAAAAAAAAAATCCAAACTTACTATTCTTTAGACAGCCAACAGTATCTGCTCTGCAGCGATGTAGCCGGTTCCCTCAGCGGCGGTGCGGCGCCGATTCCATCTGCTCTGCAGCGGGCGCGAGAAAGAACTGAGGAGCCCGCCTATTCCTCTTTTTCACCCGCATCGTCTCGTCTCCATGCCAAAACTGCTAGCTGTTGCCTTCTTTTACTTTGTTCGCTGATAACCGTTGGATGAAAAAATAGCGGTGGATGGGAGGGCGCATGTTACGCGGTGACTGCCAAGAGGCATGTCACCTGATCCCAGTCCGACTTGGACATGGTTTCTTCCCTTTCCGTGTCCCTTCGTTTAAAGTGTCATACAACTGGCACTTCAATTAATTATTGTTTGTTGATTGATTAAAATTTCCATATATAGGAAGGCCATGTGTAGCTGACATATGAACTGAATCTTCTACACAGTGGCCTAAGGAAAAACAGGGCAATCATTCAGGGTGCAGAAATCTTACCTTCTTATTTTTTTTGCGGGAGGCAGAAATCTTGCCTTCTCTCTTGATGATCAGTGTTTTTTTTTCACATAACAACATGCATGGAAAATTAGTGTGCAACCTGCATGCATGCATGCATGCTCTGATGTCTGAATCAGCGAAAGCAGTGCACCACCTAGGCCGAGTAGCAAGTTCTTGCAGTGACAATGAGCCATCCATCACCAAAAACATATTCTGATAATCATGCATCGTTCGGTTTTCGTCCAGTTTTCTGTTAATTAATTGGACAATTTTTTCTTCTTAATTAATCGATGAGGTGCCTCTGTTTCGAAAGAAAAAAAATCGTGCATCGTTGCAATTTACCTATGAAATTCGAATGAATCACCAGATGTGGTTTTTCACGAGGATGCATTGCAGGAAAATCGAGTCCCAGTACCAAGGATAATCTTTATATATGTTCACCGTATCCTGAGCAAATTTACATACAAATATACATAGATACTGCACACACGAGTAATATAAGCACTACTAGCATTAAACAACCCCGTATCTTCTTCACTAATTATTTATTCATCAGGAGCTCACCCTCAGGTTTTAGCGGCGCCCGCGCGCGGCCTAAACAAGGGAATTAAGCGAAAGAACGCCACCAATAACCAACCCGCCATGGAACCATGCATCTTGCTCTTGCTCAGCTCCGCCGTGGATCAGGCGGCGGCTGAGGAGGGCGCGGGCGTCATGGGCACGACCTCGGACTGGTAGCGGTGGAAGTTGGCGATGTAGATGCCGGCCTTGTTGTCCACGTCCCGCTCGCCGACGTAGTAGATGCCGTCCTGGTCGCTCGGCCTCACGCGCTGCGGCCGCCGGTACCCGGCCGCCGCCGACTCCTCGTACTCCCCGGACGAAGAGAAGCAACCGCCCATTGCCTTGCTCGGTTCTTAGCTTCTTCCCTCGGAGCTTAGCTAGCTAGCTTCGATGATCTTGGGCTCTTGGCACGGTGGGGGAGTTAGTCTGCTTCGAGTGGCAGCCGAGGGGCGCGCCATTTATAGCGGAGGCGATCGGTCGAGCTGGCCAGGAAGGCGCCATGAAGCGAGCGAGCGAGTTTGGCCCGGCCCGGCCCGAACAGCTGTGCCTGTGCGGTCGGAATCCGCACGATATATTCGCTGCAAGTTGCAGCGCGGCTCCGACGGTCAGGATTGGTTTCGACTAAACGTGCGACCACATTATATTATTTTCTTTTTATTTTAGGAAAAAAATTTCGATCTACTCATTTTTAATCATGGCAGTATAAATACCAGAAATAATGAAAATTACACTCAAATCTGTAGACCACTTAGCGACGACTACAAACACTAAATCGAGCGGAAGGCGCGCCGCCGTCATCGCCCCTTCATCGTCGAAGTCGGGCACAACTTGTTGTAGTAGACAGTCGAAAAATCGTCATGCTAAGGCACCGTAGGACCAGCGCACCAGAACAGCAACCGTCGCAGATGAAGAATAACATAGATCAGAAGGATCCAATTCGAAGACACACGAACATGGACGAACAACGATGAGATCCGAGCAAATTCACCAAAGATAGATCCGCCGGAGACACACCTCCACACGCCCACCAACGGTGCTAGATGCACAACGGGGGCTAGATGGAGAGGCCTTTATTCCATCTTCAGGGAGCCGCGCCGCCGTCTTGTCTTTCTGAGCAGGACAAAAAACCTTGCAAAACTAAAAAAAGACTAGAAACGGAGCCCTCCCGCCGACCCTTGCCAAGATCCACCTTACCCCCAGCCCTAGGGCCACCGGAGAGGAGGCGGACCTGCGGCGACGCCGATGGAAGACAGAAACCCTAGCTTTTTGTGAAGAAGGAGGAGGCAACGACTAGGGCTTCACGTAGGTCCCTAAGAACACACTATATGCAAAGTAATTTTGCAGAGGGCACGCGAAATTCAGGTGAATTTCGTAGAGATCACACCAAGTTCAAGCGAAACTTGTAGAAACACACCAAATCCAAATCCAAGCTCGGTTGGAATTTTTGGCCGGTTTGTCGGTTGACCTGGGGTCGCTGAGAAATAAAGTTAACTGGCAGAGATATTTTTGACTTGAGTGATTGACTGACTTGGACTTTGTGTCTTCCTTTCCGTTTCCCTCTGTCTAAAGTGCAATACAGCCGGAACTTCAATAGTTGATTGATCAACATTTTCCATCGGAAGGCCACGCGTAGCTCACATATGAACTGAATCTTCTGGAGCAACCTAAGGAACCACATGGCTAATAACTTCGAGTTGTAGAAGTCATGCAACTCTTTTGACAGTTGAACAGAAGTAGCAGTAGTATGAATGTATGATCATAACCCTCGGCGTCTTTTATTTTTGCATGCCAAATTAATGCTGCGACAAGAGTTTTTCTCTCTATCTTGCTTCATAGTGTTCAAGCAGTGCATCCAGAAAGATGTGATTCATAAGAGGGAGGCTTCAATAACTTTGTTGTGAAAACTCTAGGATGCACTGCTTGAACACTATGGTCTGGTTACTTATAGCTTTAGCGGCCGCTTAGCCGTCTCAGGAAGAGAGACATCATCATCTCCATCATCACCCAGCTTCGCACGATAGCTCTCCGGATGGCTCCGCCGCTTCCCTCCCCCTCCCCCCCCCCCACCACCACCGGAGCCGAATTAGATCTTCCCCGCCTCGTCGCCACCGCACGTGTTGTGCGTGCTTGTTGTGTTTGTGTGTTGGGCTTGTTGTGCTATGTCCACAGCTGAACCCGTCTGTTGTGTGTGTGTGTTGTCTGCTTGACCTTGCCGGCGGTGGCAGTGTGTGTGTGTGTGTGTGTGTGTGTGTGTGTGTGTGTGTTTCAGATGGTTTTTTTGTTGACTTTGTGCTCGGTGGTTGCTTTATTTATAAAGCGGGGTGAAAATATTTTTCGGTAAACTCTAGGATTATCTACAATTGTTCTCTGTACTCCAATAGATAGCTAAATGCTTATGGGATTTGGGAAAGATGCAAGCAAGAGTTGTGGCAAGGAAGGGGGTCCGGCCTAAACCTTTGGGTAGGCTCCGTAGGATCAACAACCATAGCTGCATGGAGTACGATAAAATTCCCCTATTCAACAAGTAGTGCATCAGATGATCGATCAATAGAAACATTTCTTCAGAGGGAACTTAAGGAGGTTAGAGCATCTATAGTCGGATAGAGAAAATTTGGCTCCCTATACGTCAGTGAGCACACTCGGGCGCGTCCGCCGAGAGAGACCAATCACCCCTCAAATGCACGCATCCATAGCTGGCTACCTCGAATCCGACACCCCAGATCCAGGCTATCCATGCAACGTAAGTAACGTAACTACGTGGATCAAGGAAACAAAGCAACACAGACATAGAACAACGAAATTGCATAGGGGAGTATACACATCGCAGTTCACCAGACCAAAATACACATAGTTCATCGTCGAGCGGTCTATTATCAAAAATAAAATAACGACGGAGAAGGGTGGAGAAAATTACCATTTCCTCACCGGGCCCCTTGTAGTCGCCGGTGTGGCTATACCCCTCCATGTAGGCGTTGGCAGGGAGAGGGGCGTCGTCATTGGAGTTGGAGACCTATCAGCTGTCGGAGAGGTCGGACTCCCCATTGAAGAAGATGACGCTGGTCATCCTCCGCACCACGCGCTCCTAGGCCTTGGCCATCCAGGCCTCCTTCACTTTCGCCGCCGCCTCCACCATAGCCTCGCGGTCCGACAGCTCGATCTCAAGCCGAAGGGATTTTGTGTTTTGTGGCAAGGCCACCGCGCATCGGTCTCTGCCGATGTGAGAGAGCGGCGGAGGACCGTCTTGAGGAGTTGGTCCTCTGGATCCACTAGCGGGCTCGCGCAGGCCCGACGTGCGGCCAATGCCTTCATGTCCTCGCCGGAGCAGGCACGAGGACCCAATGGTGGCCGGGAAGTCTGTCTGGAGCAGGGCAAGGTGGTGGAGAGGTGTGCGCGGGTGGTGGATTGGGAGGGGCGCGGAGTGCGCAGAGCTTCGCGGATGCAACGGTCTGGGACCGTCCTCCGCACTACGGTGACAAGGGACGGCGCACCTCCAGAGTTCTGCTGCCACCCTGGTCCAGCCGCTACCGGCAAAGTGCGATGTGGAGGGCGGGCTCCTCCACGTTGTCCTTGACGTCGGATCCACCACCGGACATTGCGCTGCTGCTATCACTCACCATAGATCAGAATGGGTCGGGACGAGGAGGGCCGGAGATGAAGAGTGAAGTGGAGAAACGGGAAGTGCGATTTGACCGTTGTCTGTGGTTCATCCTGAGTGGCGATATACGTGGTGTCTAGGTGGGCCGATGCGACGTAGCGGATGCACCCGGGAACGTTCGGGCCTCCATACCCGCCTCAAATTTGGGCTGGATTTGAAGGGTGTTGGTTAGCCCGAACATCTATGGCCGGTTTGGGGCGCCCGGCTCGGTCACATTTTTGTGACCGGACACTAACCGGGTCATCCGCCCGGGCCTCCATACCCGCCTCAGATTTGGGCTGGATTTGAAGGGTGTTGGTTAGCCCAGACATCTACGGTCGGTTTGGGGCGCCCGGCTCGGTCACATTTTTGTGACCGGACACTAACCGGGTCATCCGCCGGGGCCTCCATACCCGCCTCGGATTTGGGCTGGATTTTAAGGGTGTTGGTCAGCCCAGACATCTACGGCCGGTTTGGGGTGCCCGTCTCGGTCACATTTTTGTGACCGGACACTAACCGGGTCATCCGCCCGGGCCTCCATACCCGCCTCAGATTTGGGCTGGATTTGAAGGGTGTTGGTGAGCCCAGACATCTACGGCCGTTTGGGGCACCCGGCTCCGCCACATTTTTGTGACCGGACACTAACCGGGTCATCCGCCCGGGCCTCCATACCTGCCTCATATTTGGGCTGGATTTGAAGGGTGTTGGTTAGCCCAGACATCTACAGCCGGTTTGGGGCGCCCGACTCGGTCACATTTTTGTGATCAGATAGTAATCGGGTCATCCGCCCGGTCACATTTTTGTGTAATACATGCCAAACTCATGTGAATTTTCTTAGAGATCGTGATGCGGAGCATCCCAAGGCCATCCCCATGGACCCAACTACATCTCCTATGACATCTCTTGGACCCATGACACGAGCACGTCCAAGAGCTCTTGAAACCGAGGTGACATCTCTCCTCTCACAATTCCACTTTGATGCGCATGAGACATGGCTACTACCTCATACGGACACTTTGTGCATGCTCAGGTATCATGGAGAAGCTAAGGAGCAAGGAGAAGAGGAAGAGGAAGGTGGACGTGACGACAGAGAAGAAGAAGAAGTGATAAAGAAGAAGCTACAGGCTCCGGACGACCGGCCAGGACCGGACGTCCGATGATCTCTAGGCTCCGGACGTCCGACCCAGACCGGACATCCGACGCCACCGCACCCGAGCCAAATCTATGGATTTCCGGAACCCAGCGGACGACCGACGCCCGGACGTCCGACCGACGCCCGGACGTCCGACCCTGACCGGACGTCCGACAGAAGACCACCCGAGCTGAATCTACAGACGTCTGACATGCACCGGATGTCCGGACCCTCGCGAGCCTCTGGACGACCGGTGACCCCCGGACGTCCGACGCCTGTGCACCGTTTCGAGTTGGGCCGCAACCCATGTACTCCTTCGCCCCCTCTTTTGCACTAGGACTATATATACTTCACCTCGTCCAACTTTCTAGGGTTAGCATTGGTTTAGCTCATTTGAGAGATAGAGCATTGCTCGTCCACATCGGATCTACTCCTCGAGAGAGACCACGACCTCTTCGGAGAAGATCCCTTTGGATTCAAGACCTCCTTGTGGAGAAGACATCAAGACCCCCTCTTGGGCGGCCCCCTCAAGACCTCCTCACGGAGAAGATCGTGCTACTTGTATCGTCCTTAGTTGATTGTGGATCGTTTGAACTCTTATGTATCCGAGGATCTAGCACATGTGTGACTTGTTCTTGTTAGTTTGAGTGTCCCTCTCATTTTCCCCTTGTGTTTCCCTCGTTTTTCCCCTTGTGTTCTTCGTGTTCTTCATGGGATCCGCTCCTTTCGTGAAGGATCGGCCCCTAGGGTTCCTGCCCTACATCATCTTGGTATCAAGAGCCACGTTGATCACGATTTCGGAGCCTCCCCGTTGTGTTGCTAACCTTGTTTTGTTGTTTTCCGTCCTAAATTCGAAAATTCCCCACAAAAATAGCCCCAATTTTTTTTTGTGATTTGTTAGTGTGTTGAGATTTTGTTGGTTTAGATCCGTGAATTTGCTTTGTTTTGAGTGGATCTAGCTTTTCCCCCTTTCCCCACCCTTTCCATCCACAAAATCCTCTGGATTTGACCATTTTCGCCATCTCCACCTCGAGCCCTCGTTGTTCATCCCGTGCCCGAAAATCGCCCAGGCACCGGACGTCCGACCCAGCCCGGACGTCCGACGACCGCCCAGCTCGGACGTCCGACCGACCTTGATGAAACTGATTTTTTTTCAGTTTAGTCACCACCACCGCCCCACATTTCCGCATACGCACTCCTACCACTATACACCATCACCACTTCCCCATACCACCACCATTTGGACTGTTTCGCACTCCGACACGTGTTGCCACTTCGAGCTTTGAAAATTTGAGTTGCAATTCCGTATCCTTTTGTGTTTCGGCTATCTAGGTACGGTTCGACATCGACATCACCGCCGCTCATCTTTGCCACGGACGCGTCATCAACAACGACCACCCCGACTACACCTTGGTATTCGTGCCACCATTTTGACACCATACCGGAAGCAAGAACGGTAACCTCATCTTGGTATTGGACATATCACTCTTGCCATTACATTGATAGCCATCATAGCCGTATTCCTTTGCGTTGCTTACCCATCGAGACTAGCCATTGAGTATTGCTGGCAACGAGACTTGTGCACATTAGTGATCATACTTCCCATAGAATACATACATCATTGTTGCATATATTGGTATCATCTCTTGTGTCACAAAGTTGTCATCGCATACACAATTGCTATCTTGGTTTGTGAAGCATCGCATAAGAAAAGAGCTCCAACATCAAAGAGCCAAACAAGCTTTTAAGCAAAGAGGAAAGATAAGCAAAGAGCTTTTAAGCAAGAACCATAGCATCATACAACGTTAAGATTGTCATACTCAATCATCTTGGATCATATCATAGAAACACCTTGCATAGAGCATACTTGGGATAGAAGTCGTTGCATTTTTGCTAAGTAGGTTTGTGCACAAGTTCTTGTATTCGCCTATTGTGCAATCATGCTAGCGTCTCTCTAGTGTTGTGCAACAAGAGCATTTTCGTGGATTCCACATTTTGGCTCATCCTTGGTTGCCCAACCCCACTTATCTTTTTGCGTGTGTGTTTCCGTGTACCTTATATGCTTGGTCTACTTGTTACATTGCATCTTGAGAATCTTTTCCAACATTATTGAAGCTCGCTTACAATTGCATCAAATTTTGTGCCACCATCCTAACCAAGCTCCACCATAAGCTTTTACTTGTGTAGGTGTGAGAAACCGACAAGCGCTAGTACCAATTGTGATATTTCCTTGTCCTACATTGGAGTGATCATCGATCCACTTTCAACTTCGGTCAAGGTACATTTGGTATTCGTTCTTCTCTTTCTACCACTCACATTTGTCTTGGAATGATGGATAGGCCAAGTACTTCTACCAACCCACTCTTCATTGAGCACGATGACGACATGAACTCCTACGTCACCAAGAGTCACCTCTTTGGTGCACAACGTGCTTTGCATCAAGAGCAACAAGCTGTGAGTGAACGCATCGACAACCTCGCCGCTAACTTGCGACCCTCCGAGCAACGTACAAGGGACTACTTCGACCACAAGCTCGACGATCACAAGCAAGAGAATGACGCAAGGATGGACGAAATTCGTGCTTTGTTGCTCAACCGCTCTTCTTCCACTTCGTATTCATCAAGAAGGACTCGCTCAAGTCGACACTCCGACTTCACCCTCTCCGGCTCAAGTACACCGACATCGAACACTCTACGCCGTGCCACGCGCAATGATCGTCAAGCAAGCCTCAATCCTCTACGCGACACTGACTCACAAGAGCGTCGACGATGTCAAACCCAAGAAGCTTTTGCGCTAGCACGAGAACGACAATGCCAACGCCAACATGAAGAGGAACATCGAGCGCGTCTACACCAAGTTGCACAAGATACCGAGGCACAACGCCAAGAAGAACAACTCCGTGAAGCTCAAGCACTTGCGGCGCAACAAGCCCTCCAAGATTCAAGTCGATCCGTATCCAACCGAGGCCGACAAGCTCGAGAACAAGAAGAAGCATTTCATGAAGAAATTCAAGAACGGAGATTTCAAGCTCGCGTGCATCGTCAAGTTCCTCAAGCTCCTCCTCGAGCTCGACAAGCTCCTCCACAAGCTCGCCAAGAACATCAAGTTCATCAAGAGCATGATGACAATGGAAATCATCCACGACAAGAGCAACATGAGGTTGACAACCCTCCTCACCAAGAGCGACACGAGCTTGACAATAATCTACAACACGAGCATCATCATCCCCGACCCCAACACAATGAAGAACAGCGCTACGGAAAGCTCAAGTTCACCATGCCCAAGTTCAACGGAAGCAATGATCCCGAAGAGTACCTTTCATGGGCATTGAAGATCGTCAAAATCTTCCGTTTGCACAACTATGATGAAGAGAAGAAGATTGTGATGGCATCCCTTGAGTTCCAAGACTATGTCCTCATTTGGTGGGAACAAGTTATCAAGCGCCGAGAGGCAAGAGGTGAACCACCCATCACTACTTGGGCGCAAATGAAGGATGTCATGATAGAACGCTTCGTGCCTACCTACTACAACCGAGACCTCTTCAAGAAACTCCAAGTACTCAAGCAAGGAACCAAGAGCGTTGAAGAGTACTGCAAGGAGATGGAGATTGCCATGATAAGAGCCAATGTCACGGAAGACGATGAGCAAACAATGGCACGTTTCTTGAATGGACTCAACCATCCTATCAAGAAGATCGCCAACTTCCAACCATACTCGAACCTCATCGAGCTAGTGCATCAAGCTACCAAAGCGGAACGCCAAGTGCAAGATGATTTAAAGTATGCCAAGTTCTCATCCAAGTCCTACGGCTTCTCCAACAACCAAGCTTCAACGACTCCAACACCGACTACCAAGCCTTCTACTAGCAACATCTACAAGTCGAGTTCCAAGAAAGCTTCGTCAACTCCAAGTAATCCTCCTACTACGAGCAACTTCAAGCCGAGAGCTTCATCATCATCCACTCCAACCGATGAGACCGTCAAGACAAGTTCCTTCAAGTGCTTCACATGCGGAGGTCGAGGCCACAACTCCTATGAGTGCACCAACAAGCGGACCATGATCCTCAATGACGACGACACTTACGACTCAAGGATTGAAGAAGAAATGGACGCCATCGAGCAAGTCGCCATGCACAGGCAAGTGAACAATGAAGAGGAACAAGTCTTTTGCGATGAAGATTCAAGTCCCGCTCTTGTTGTCTCCAAGGTTTTGACTCTCCAACATCACCAAGAAAAAGACCAAAGATGCCACATATTCCACACCAAGGCCGACATCAATGGACGATTCGTCAAGGTCATCATCGATGCAGGGAGTTGTCATAACCTCGCAAGTGAAGAACTTTGCTCCAAGCTCCAGTTGCCCAAGACAAAGCGCCCACATCCGTACAAAGTGCAATGGCTTAACGACTCCGGCACCATCCAAGTCGAGCACCAAGTACAAGTCTCCTTCAAAATTGGCGCCTACTGATGTCTACTACACAACCTTCATATTCTAGACGTTGTTGGGCCTCCAAGTGCAGAGGTTTGTATGACAGTAGCAAATTTCCCTCAAGTGGATAACCTAAGGTTTATCAATCCATAGGAGGCGTAGGATGAAGATGGTCTCTCGCAAGCAACCCTGCAACCAAATAACAAAGAGTCTCTTGTGTCCCCAACACACCCAATACAATGGTAAATTGTATAGGTGCACTAGTTCGGTGAAGAGATGGTGATACAAGTGGTATATGGATAGTAGATAATGTTGGGGAACGTAGTAATTTCAAAAAAATTCCTACGCACACACAAGATCATGGTGATGCATAGCAAAGAGAGGGGAGAGTGTTGTCCACGTACCCTCATAGACCGAAAGCGGAAGTGTTAGCACAGTGCGGTTGATGTAGTCGTACGTCTTCACGATCCGACCGATCAAGTACCGAACGTACGTCACCTCCGAGTTCAGCACACGTTCAACCCGATGACGTCCCTCAAACTCCGATCCAGCCGAGTGTTGAGGGAGAGTTTCGTCAGCACGACGGCGTGGTGACGATGTTGATGTTCTACCGATGCAGGGCTTCGCCTAAGCACCGCTACAGTAATATCGAGGTGGACTATGCTGGAGGGGGGGGGGCACCGCACACGGCTAAAAGATCAAACGATCAATTGTTGTATCTATGGGGTGCCCCTGCCCCCGTATATAAAGGAGCAAGGGGGGTGCGGCCGGCCAGGGAGGAGGCGCGCCAGGAGGAGTCCTACTCCCATCGGAAGTAGGACTCCCCCCTTTCCTAGTTGGATTAGGACTTGGGAGGGGGAAAGAGTGGAGGAGAAGAAGAAAGGGGAGGGGCGCCCCCCTCTCCTTGTCCTATTCGGACTGGGGGGGGGGAGGGGTGCGCGACCCAGCCCTGGCCGCCTCTCCTCTCTTCCACCTAGGCCCACTAAAGCCCATTAAGTCCCCGGGGGGTTCCGGTAACCTCCTGGTACTCCGGTAAAATCCCGATTTCACCCGGAACACTTCCGATATCCAAACATAGGCTTCCAATATATCAATCTTCATGTCTCGACCATTTCGAGACTCCTCATCATGTCCGTGATCACATCCGGGACTCCGAACAACCTTCGGTACATCAAAACATATAAACTCATAATATAACTGTCATCGAAACGTTAAGCGTGCGGACCCTACGGGTTCAAGAACTATGTAGACATGACCGAGACACGTCTCCGGTCAATAACCAACAGCGGAACCTGGATGCTCATATTAGCTCCCGCATATTCTACGAAGATCTTTATTGGTAATGATTCTAACACCCATGGAGCCTTGGTGCTGATCATGTTTTGCTCGTGGAAGAGGCTTAGTCAACGGGTCTGCAACATTTAGATCCGTATGTATCTTGCAAATTTCTATGTCTCCCACCTGGACTAAATCCCGGATGGAATTGAAGCGTCTCTTGATGTGCTTGGTTCTCTTGTGAAATCTGGATTCCTTTGCCAAGGCAATTGCACTAGTATTGTCACAAAAGATTTTCATTGGACCCGATGCACTAGGTATGACACCTAGATCGGATATGAACTCCTTCATCCAGACTCTTTCATTTGCTGCTTCCGAAGCAGCTATGTACTCCGCTTCACATGTAGATCCCGCCACAATGCTTTGTTTAGAACTGCACCAACTGACAGCTCCACCGTTCAATGTAAACACGTATCCGGTTTGCGATTTAGAATCGTCTAGATCAGTGCCAAAGCTTGCATCAACGTAACCGTTTACGATGAGCTCTTTGTCACCTCCATAAACGAAAAACATACCCTTAGTCCTTTTCAGGTATTTCAGGATGTTCTTGACCGCCGTCCAGTGATCCACTCCTGGATTACTTTGGTACCTCCCTGCTAGACTTATAGCAAGGCACACATCAGGTCTGGTACACAGCATTGCATACATGATAGAGCCTATGGTTGAAGCATAGGGAACATCTTTCATTTTCTCTCTATCTTCTGCAGTGGTCGGGCATTGAGTCGTACTCAACTTCACACCTTGTAACACAGGAAATAACCCTTTCTTTGCTTGATCCATTTTGAACTTCTTCAAAACTTTGTCAAGGTATGTGCTTTGTGAAAGTCCAATTAAGTGTCTTGATCTATATCTATAGATCTTGATGCCCAATATATAAGCAACTTCACCGAGGTCTTTCACTGAAAAACTCTTATTCAAGTATCCGTTTATGCTATCCAGAAATTCTATATCATTTCCAATCAGTAATATGTCATCCACATATAATATCAGAAATGCTACAGAGCTCCCACTCACCTTTTTGTAAATACAGACTTCTCCAAAAGTCTGTACAAAACCAAATGCTTTGATCACACTATCAAAGCATTTATTCCAACTCCAAGAGGCTTGCACCAGTCCATAAATGGATTGCTGGAGCTTGCACACTTTGTTAGCTCCCTTTGGATCGACAAAACCTTCTGGTTGCATCATATACAACTCTTCTTCCAGAAATCCATTCAGGAATGCAGTTTTGACATCCATTTGCCAAATTTCATAATCATAAAATGCGGCAATTGCTAACATGATTCGGCCAGACTTAAGCATCGCTACGGGTGAGAAAGTCTCATCATAGCCAATCCCTTGAACTTGTCAAAAACCTTTCACAACAAGTCGAGCTTTGTAGACAGTAACATTACCGTCAGCGTCAGTCTTCTTCTTGAAGATCCATTTATTCTCAATTGCTTGCCGATCATCGAGCAAGTCAACCAAAGTCCACACTTTGTTCTCATACATGGATCCCATCTTAGATTTCATGGCTCAAGCCATTTTGCGGAATCTGGGTTCACCATCGCTTCTTCATAGTTCATAGGTTCATCACGATCTTGTAGCATGACTTCCAGAACAGGATTACCGTACCACTCTGGTGTGGATCTTACTCTGGTTGATCTACGAGGTTCACTAGTAACTTGATCTGAAGTTACATGATCATCATCATTAACTTCCTCACTAATTGGTGTAGGCGTCACAGAAACCAGTTTCTGTGATGAACTACTTTCCAATAGAGGAGCAGGTATAGTTACCTCATCAAGTTCCACTTTCCTCCCACTCACTTATTTCGAGAGAAACTCCTTCTCTAGAAAAAAAATCCATTCTTAGCAATGAATGTCTTGCCTTCAGATCTGTGATAGAAGGTGTACCCAACAGTCTCCTTTGGGTATCCTATGAAGACACATTTCTCCGATTTGGGTTCGAGCTTATCAGGTTGAAGTTTTTCACATAAGCATCGCAGCCCCAAACTTTCAGAAACGAAAACTTTGGTTTCTTGCCAAACCACAGTTCATAAGGTGTCATCTCAACGGATTTCGATGGTGCCCTATTTAATGTGAATGCGGCCGTCTCTAAAGCATAACCCCAAAATGATAGAGGTAAATCTGTAAGAGACATCATAGATCGCACCATATCTAGTAAAGTACGATTACGACGTTCGGACACACCATTACGTTGTGGTGTTCTGGGTGGCGTGAGTTGCGAAACTATTCCGCATTGTTTCAAATGTAGACCAAACTCGTAACTCAAATATTCTCCTCCATGATCAGATCGTAGAAACTTTATTTTCTTGTTACGATGATTTTCAACTTCACTCTGAAATTCTTTGAACTTTTCAAATGTTTCAGACTTATGCTTCATTAAGTAGATATACCCATATCTGCTTAAATCATCTGTGAAGGTGAGAAAATAACGATATCCGCCACGAGCCTCAACATTCATTGGACCACATACATCTGTATGTATGATTTCCAACAAATTTGTTGCTCTCTCCATAGTTCTGGAGAACGACGTTTTAGTCATCTTGCCCATGAGGCACGGCTTGCAAGTACCAAGTGATTCATAATCAAGTGGTTCCAAAAGTCCATCAGTATGGAGTTTCTTCATGCGCTTTACACCGATATGACCTAAACAGCAGTGCCACAAATAAGTTGCACTATCATTATCAATGTAACGCCCGAGTAATCAAGCTACAGTAATTCCCTGCTAATGATGCCACGTCACCTCTGTCACTGTAGTTAATCTCGAGTTAGTTCAAAACCGATCCAAATTCAAATTTAAATTTAGCAAGCAGTCAAAGTTTTCAAAACATTAAAACAAAATGTTCGGTGTGTGACAAATATTGCTATGGTAATTATAGTGAAGAAAACATAATTTTACAAAGTTCCTAAGTGCTTTAAACTAAATAAAACAGAAAAGGCAAAATAAATAAAAGAAAAGAAAAAAACAAACAAACAAAAATGAAAGGAGAAGAAAACCTCCCCACCCTACTGGACCGTGGCCCAGCCGGCCACCCGGGACAACCAGGCCGGCCCTGCCGGCCACTTCCTCCTTCCCCCTGTTCACTCCCCCCCATGGCATCGACCGATGCCCGCCACGGCACCGGCCCGAGCTGAGGCGGCCATCCGCGGCCACTCCAGCAACGCCCTGGACTATAAGGCCCCCGCGAACCCTAGATCGGTCCTCCCCTCCTGTTGGGAATATTACTATTGGGCGTAAACCTGCCTATGAGGGCCGGATTAACTTCATCAGTAACTCAAGAGTGTTAAAGCCCAAGAAGATAGATGAGGGCCTGAGGCCCGTGGTCGGTTTAAGACTTGTAGCTGTAAACCGGCATCTATATGTAAACTTGTATTGTAAGATAGGAATAAGGAGAGACCAACCCGGATACGAATATGAACCGGTGTTAGGACTCTGTGAACCGACGGGCGTCACCCGTATATATAAGGGGACGACCCGGCGGTAGTTTAGAAGGACAGAAAACAACTCGAGAGTTAGGCGAAGCTTGTTTGCTCCCTAGTCATCGAAACCTCATCAATCCCATCACAACTAGACGTAGGCTTTTACCTTCATCGAAGGGGCTGAACTAGTATAAACCCTCTTGCGTCCCTGTGTCCGCCTTAACCCCTTCGAGCTAACCCATTGCGATGGCCTCACGACTAAGTCCTTTCTCTAGGACATCTGCCGTGACAAAACCACGACAGTTGGCGCCCACCGTGGGGCTATCGCACGATGGTTTCAAGTTCTTGGAGGGCCGCTTTGAAGGACTCGAGGGCTACGCTGTGGGCCGGATGACTAAGAGTCGTCCGGCAAGCTCTACATCGACGATGCAGGTTGGGGCCCCGAGGCCGGCTCAGTTGAGTACGGGTACCGGGTCCCCTTTGGTGGCATACACGTTTTCATCGGCAAGATCGGTGAACTGGGCCCTGAGCCGGACATCTGCACCGACCCCGTCGAAACGGCTCAGCGTGCGCGATCCGCCCGGGTTAAACCGGCCGTGAAGCATGCCTTCGTGGGAGTCATCCATGGAGGAAGTTATGAGGATGGATCGGAATCTCGCGGCGAGACCATCGTTTATTCCGGCGACGAGTCATCAACCGAAGAAACTGAATCTCTATATCAGTTACAAGATGGCCGGATTGGAGGCTGTTCCGATGGTGACAGTATTTCGGACCCCTCTGATCTACCCAACCGAGTTGGAATATTCATGGCCGGAACACAAGCAGCGCTTCATTCTTCGACCGCTGCGCCAATAACCTCCGGTTCAGCAGCGGCGATGGCTGCCGGGGCAGGAGGCTCTGTACGCGCGCCGACTCAAGTTCTGTCAGATCTATTTGATGCATTGGTTGTGCTTATGGTAGAAGCTAACCCGGTGGATCAGGACGTTCACAACACGGAGATTGCAAAGGTGAGGGAACAGATCACCCAGGCCAAGGCGAACCTGGTAGCTGAGAATGCCAGGATGACCGCAGAGCGGGCCGCTTTAGACGCACAAGCCTACAGGCTCATGTTGGACCAGAACGCGTCGCATGAAGTCATGAAGAGGAAGTACCGATCCCATTTGCCTTCGGTTTTCGAGGCCAGAGACCTTTTCAACACCCCAGGAGCAGGAACCAGTAATCCGCTGGAGGTAAACCGGGCGGAAGCTCCTAGGACTGGCGCGCCGGTTCAGCCCCGTCTAATGGATCTGCCTCGTCAAAACACTGTTATACCTCAGGCTGTTTCAACACCTCCGGGTCACTACTCCAACCCGATGGACAATCTCGTTGCCGCTGCTGCACGGCTGGAGGCCATTCCAATTGAAGGTGACTCGCCGCGGGTGGTAGAGACGTGACGGGTCAAGGAGCTTCTTAGGACAGCTTTGGTCCAACAGGAAGCATACTCGTACAGCCGCGACCGGATCCACTCGACCCCTCGTCCAAGCCGGAGCTATAGCAGGCATATGGATGAACCGGTAGTGTCAAGTAATGAACGACGTGGAGCACCCCGCGGCACCAACCCGATGGGTGGTGCTGATAACGCTCAAGAAGTAGTGGACCGGGCCCGAGCACGCAGGGAGGCCGAGTTAGCCGCACAGTATCAGGCTCGGCAGCTTACGCCGGTTCGTCCAACTATCTCGGTCGAACCTAGTGTTACTTCTAGTTCTTTGGGGGTGCCTTGCCTTGTCCCTGCTTTACGCAATGTGCGCCTGCCCAAGTATTTCAAAGGCCCGCGCAAGGTACCAAATTACATGGCGTATCAACCTCCAGAGACATGGGTGGAGAGCTATGAATGCTCGAAGGAACGGCCCGTACTTGGCTAAAAAGCTTACCGGCCAATTCTGTCAGTTCATGGGCCCAATTACGAGCCTGGTTTATCAGTAATTTCAAGGATACATGTAAGCAGCCTATGTCGATAGTGGACTTAGCTGCCTGCATCCAGGAGGAAGGAGAATCGACGACTCATTGGGTGCGCTGGGTCTCACAAGTGTTGCATTCATCAGACCGCATCAACGCTGACACTGCAGTCATAACCCTAGAAGGCAACTGCCGGTTTGGGCCCCTAAAGCTGAAGTTGGGACGGATGAAGCGCCATTGCACTGACATGGGGACCCTCATGGCTGCTTTGGTAAAGTATGCTGATTCTGATAGTACCAAGGATCCCGAATCTGATGATGACAAGGCAGGGAAGGGAAAGAGGAACAACAACTCCAAAGGTCAGCAGCATCACTCGGCAGGCAATGGTAGCGGAGGCAAGCGTAAAGCGGATGGTAACATGGACTTTGTGGCTAATACCAATGCGCAGGACAAGGGCCAGCAACGCAAGGGTAAACCGCCAAATTGCAGTGGGGCACCCAACCCTAACCCGGACCGCCTAAATTATCTACTGAACCAGCCCTGTCCAAGACATGGGACGAAGGAGGTGCCAGCAAACCACCTTTGGAAGGATTGCTACATTATGCAAGAGTTCAAGAATTCTAACGCTTTCCGGTATGATCACGGCTCCGGCGGTGGCTCAGGATCCGGTCCGGGATACGGCGGAGGAAATTCCGGTTCAGGATTTAATGGTAATCCGGGCGGACATAACAATCAAAATAATCAGAACAACCAGGGTGGTTACAACCAGCAACAGCAATAGTCGGGTTACCAGAGCAACCCAAAGCAGTTGAATAATGGGCAGTACCATGTCTTCACCACTAGCTTGGACAAGCGAGACCAGAAGGTTCAGAGGCGGGCAGTCAACTCAGTTGAACCGGCTGTGCCCCGTTATCTATGCTAGTCTGAACAGCCAATCGTATGGAGCAGAGAGGATCACCCTCCCCAGGTTGATAATCCGGGTCAGTTGGCTCTGGTGGTGGCGCCTCAGGTGGGAGGTTACAAGTTCACCAAGGTGCTCATGGATGGAGGGAGCAGCATTAATATCTTGTACTATGAGACCTTCCGTCGTATGGGACTAACAGATAAAAATCTCAAACCGTCCAATACGGTGTTCCACGGTGTGGTACCTGGCAAGTCATCATATCCTGTTGGTAAGATAGCTCTGGAAGTGGCCTTTGGAGATGATCATGATTCCAGGTCGGAAACATTGACGTTTGAAGTGGTGAAAATCCAAAGTCCATATCACGCCCTGTTTGGGCGACCGGCCTACGCCAAGTTTATGGCACGTCCCTGTTATGTGTATTTGCAGCTCAAGATGTCGGGTCACAAGGGGAAAATAATGGTTCACGGAAGCCGTAAAATCGCTTTGGAGTGCGAGGAAGGAGATGCGGCCTATGCAGAGTCGGTTTGTGCCACCGAGGAGCTGAAGCATTATAAGGACAATGTTGATCCGGCGGACATGACTCCATTAAAGAAGCCAACTACGGAGCATGATCCGGCCCTGAAGTTCAAATCGGCAGCTGAAACTAAGCTTGTTGACTTCGTGTCTGGCGATTCGTCCAAGCAGTTCAGCATCAGTGCCAACTTGGATCCAAAATAGGAAAGCGCGCTCATCGAGTTCATCCGTGAGAATCGGGACATTTTTGCATGGAAGCCCTATGACATGCCAGGTGTACCGAGGCAACTCGCTGAGCACACCCTTAATGTGGATCCTAAATACAAACCGGTGAAACAGTTCCTCCGCCGGTTTAATGAAGAAAGACGCAAGGCGATTGGAGAAGAGGTAGCCAGGCTCTTAGCAGCTGGCTTTATTATTGAAGTTTTCCACCCTGAGTGGCTTGCCAATCCGGTGCTGGTCCTTAAGAAAAACGGCACCTGGCGCATGTGTGTGGATTACACAGATCTTTATAAGGCTTGTCCAGCAGATCCTTTTGCCCTCCCCCATATTGATCAAATTATTGATGCTACGGCGGGTTGTGAGCATTTGAGTTTTTTGGATGCATATTCTGGCTATCATCAGATCAAAATGGCAGTTAAGGACCAGGAGAAGACGGCATTCATAACTCCCTTTGGAGCCTTCTGCTATGTGTCTATGCCCTTTGGGCTCAAGAGTGCCCAGGCAACTTATCAACGGTGTGTACAAAATTGTCTTCACAAGCAGATTGGCCGTAATGTACATGCTTACGTGGATGATATCATGGTTAAGTCAAGGGAGAAGGAGACTCTGGTTGACGACTTGAAGGAAACCTTTGATAACCTGAGGACGTACAAGATGATGCTTAATCCGGCCAAGTGTGTCTTTGGTGTGCCGGCAGGCAAGTTATTGGGTTTTCTGGTGTCCAACAGGGGAATCGAGGCTAATCCGGAGAAGATCACAGCCATCACCTCCCTGGCTAAACCGAAGTGTATCAATGATGTTCAACGCCTGGCAGGCTGGATTGCTGCGTTAAGCCGGTTTATCAGCCGCCTTGGTGAGAAGGCAATCCCTTTGTATCAGATGTTGAAGAAGACGGATCAATTCGTCTGGAGTTCTGCTGCTGATAAAGCATTTGAGGACTTAAAGCGGCAATTGGCCAATCCGCCTGTGCTCGCTGCTCCCATTGACAAGGAGCCGTTGCTGCTATATGTTGCTGCTAATGCTCGTGCGGTCAGTGTGGCTATTGTGGTGGAGCGAAAAGAGGCAGGCAAGGAGCATCCGGTTCAACGTCCGGTCTATTATATCAGCGAGGTACTCATTGAGTCCAAGCAAAGGTATCCGCATTGGCAGAAGCTGGTATATGGAGTTTTTATGGCAAGCCGGAAGCTTAAGCCATACTTCCAAGGGCACCCCATTATGGTGGTCAGTTCTGCTCCCTTGGGGGATATCATCCAGAACCGGGAAGCGACTGACCGGATTGCCAAGTGGGCTATAGAGCTTGGGCCGCACGGGTTGAAGTATGTGCCTCGGACGGTGGTTAAGTCTCAAGCACTTGTTGATTTCATCAATGATTGGACGGAACTGCAAGCACCTGAAGAAAAGCCGGATCACACATATTGGACCATCCATTTTGATGGATCCAGGCAATTGGAAGGCTCGGGGGCTGGAGTCGTATTAACTTCCCCATGAGGTGATAAGTTTTGTTACGTTCTCCGCTTAATGTTCCCTTGTACTAACAATGCAGCTGAGTATGAAGCCTTGCTCCATGGTCTCCGGATGGCTAAGGAGATGAATCTAAGTCGAGTTAAGTGCTTCGGTGACTCGGACCTCGTGGCTCAACAAGTGTCTGGCACTTGGTATTCCAAGGACCCACTCATGGCAGCATATCGTCGTGAGGTGGATATTATTGCAGGTCACTTTAAAGGCTATCAGGTGGACCACGTGGACCGACGGAAGAATGAAGCGGCGGACGCTTTAAGCCGGCTGGGCTCTCAGCGCAAACCGGTCCCGCCAATGTTTTTCTGGATGTGTTGCACAACCCGTCGGTCAAGATCCCTGGTGAAGCGGATTTGGCTATTCCTGATCCGGAGGCTCAATTGGTGGCAGCTCTTCATGTCATTCCGGATTGGATGCTTCCTTACCAGGCGTACATGAACCGGGGCGAGTTACCAGAGGATGAGACTCTGGCCCGACAGATAATCCGGCGGTCCAAGTCCATGACTATTGTCAATGGCGAGTTGCATCATTGCAGTGTATCAGGGGCGTTTCAACGTTGTGTGTCTCCTAAAGAAGGTTGTGAAATTTTGTGTGAGATCCACGAAGGAGATTGTGGTCACCACGCCGGTTCAAAATCTTTGGTGGCTAAAGCGTTCCGCCATGGCTTCTATTGGTTAACTGCTCATGCTGATGCAGAGGATCTGGTCAGACGATGTGACGGTTGCCAAAAGTTTTCAAGACGTGCTCATGTGCTGGCTCAAGAATTGAGAATGATTCCAATTACTTGGCCGTTTGCGACTTGGGGGCTGGGTATGGTTGGGCCTTTCAAAAGGTCCAAAGATAAGAAGACCCACCTCCTGGTGGTGGTTGACAAGTTTACAAAGTGGGTGGAGGCAGAACCTATTAGCAAGTGTGATGCGGCCACGGTGGTTCAGTTCATCAAAAAAGTGATTTTCCGGTTTGGCTTTCCACACAGTATCATCACAGATAATGGTACCAATTTGTCCAAGGGTGCCATGAAGGAGTTCTGCGAACGGGAGCACATCTCGCTTGACGTTTCATCCGTAGCGCACCCACAGTCCAATGGTCAAGCAGAAAGGGCTAATCAAGAGATCTTGAGAGGCATCAAGCCCCGGCTTATGGTTCCTTTGCAGAGAACACCGGGTTGTTGGGTAGAAGAGTTACCATCTGTGTTATGGAGCATCAATACCACACCCAACAGATCAACACGATACACACCATTCTTCATGGTCTATGAAGCGGAGGCGGTTCTCCCTAGTGATATCCGTCATGATTCACCTCGTGTGGCGGCTTATGTTGAAGCGGACAATGAGACAGCATGGCAAGATGCTTTGGACCGGTTGGATGAAGAGCGTGACATAGCAGCTTCTCGCTCGGCGATTTACCAACAGGACCTTCGTCGTTATCACAGTCGCCGAGTTAGAACGAGAACCTTTCAAGAGGGAGATTTGGTGCTTCGGCTCATCCAAGATCAGACTGATATGCATAAGTTATCCCCACCTTGGGAGGGACCTTTCGTGGTCAGCAAGAATCTGCACAACGGGTCATACTATCTGATAGATATTCGAGAGCATAAAGACTCACGTACATCAGAGGAGGAGACCAACAGGCCGTGGAACATAGCTCATCTTCGGCCTTACTATACCTGAGCCATTGGCTCTACTTATGTACATATTACGACGATGTATATATTATGATTAATATAATAAACCGGAACCTCAGCTAAAGCGGGGTACCTGTTCTTTTACATCATGTGTGGTTACACGGAGTTGTTCTAAAGCGGCCTCTGGTTTACCCCTTGAGTTAGCTTTTCAAAGCATCATGTAATATCACTTGGGGGCTTGGTCGTATCCGAACCAATGCAACACCTTTTGATAGGTGAAAGCCACCAGATCACTTGGGGACATGGTCAAGTCTGAACCAGTCACGCCTCTTGATTGGCCTAAGGCCACAGAATCACTTGGGGGCTTGGTCGAACCCGAACCATTGCCACGCCTCTTGATCGGCATAAATGCCACGGTTTCATTTGGGGACCTGGCTGACTTGAACCATAGCTACACCTATCGGGAGCTTGGTCGTGTCCGACCATGGTAATGCCATCTGATCGGCTCAAATAAGCATCTTTTTGCAAATGGTTTTATCATTGCCTTTGCTTCACAATTTTCTTTGATAGATATTTCTTTCTTTTTGTTGCATTTTTTAAACCGACAAAGTTTTAAACCGGTTCAAACTATCAATTGATGGAACACGGTCCATTTTTAATCCGGAGACTATTTGCCCGGTTTGATTTTTTATTAACATCCTATTACAGAGTAACACGGTGTTTTATTATAACCCGGCACGGTTTACATGGGAAACCGGCATTATATATATTCAGGAGCTGCTATCTCCTCCAATAGTGTGGGTTTATAAACCTCCGCTTCAAGATTGGCCAAGCCAACTTCATGCCCAACGATGGCAGGTATTATGTATCCCAAAGATTTGATCATATGCTTAAATTTCAGATATTTTGATTTCACATATGCAGACATCATACTCCGCCTGACGGTACAATCGCGGTGGCACTTTAAGATTTTTTGTATTGCAAAAAATACTTTGGAAAGTTCATCACCCAAAGGAAGAACAAGTTGCAGTAATTATGCATGAAGGCATATCAAAATCAAGAGTATCGGCTAGCCTATTACAAGGCAACACGGTGCCCAAAATAAGATCATTGTTTTTTCGCAAAGGAGAAGCAGTTTAAACCGGATTCCGGTTCAAGCTTGGTTACCAGCTTGGCCTGATGGTTGTGGGTCATCCCGCGCCGCTTCAACTTCAGCTTCTCTACCCAGCGGCTGGAAATCAACAGTTGTCCAGGCGATTCCCATTAATGCTTGAAAGACAGCTTCATCATGGATCAGCAACGACGGAGGGATAAGATTTTCCGCTTCAGAAATTGGTGCAACTACTCGCTTGTTTTGGTTGTCATATTGGGCTTGATAATGGGACAAGTCTGCTTCTTCAACCAATTGACAAGCTAGCGGACGCACCTCCTGGTTTATTGCTCGCAGATCCGCTTCACTAAACTTTGACCCGTCTTCCTTCAAGCTGGGATAGCCCTGAACTGCTTCAACAGGATCAAAATCCAGCACCCAAGCTTTTGCCCGGATTAAGGCATTGATCGCACCGGTTCGAGCAGCACTTCAGCTCTTCAACCCGGGCAGGAAGCATCGACAGTCTCTTCAGAGTGTCCTGAATCAAAGTGGGCGCCGGATTGTTATGGGATGCAGTAGAGATGATCCGCTGTGCACCAGTGTACAGTTGTTCGATCAATGTGTAGGCAGCTTTCAATTTCTTCCGCACATCTAACCCCAAGTGACCAATGCGTGTCCCTGAAATATTACAAAGGGTTAACAAAGCGGCAGCTCTATAAGACGGCCGAATCAATCCAGAAATCAAACCAGCTTACCAAAGATAGCAGCGGTCATGGCATGCACTTGCCGCTTTATGCTGGTCAGTTCGTCCACCACCGGTTTCAGTGCAGCCTCGGCATCTTCTGCTCGTTTGGTTAAAGCGGATTTTTCAGTGGCCCAATCCGCCCGCTCCTTCTTGAAGCCCTCCTTAAGCTGTTCCATGGCGCTTAAAGCGCTGGTTAATTCCTCTTTTGCTTTGGAGGTTTCAGCTTGTTGGCACTTCAGATTTTCTTGCAGATCAGCGATTTGGTTTCCCTTTTGTTCAACTCAGCCTGCATATAGACAGTCATACGATTCAGATAACGGTACAAGAATTGAAGTACCAACCACATAACAAGTTATGCCCTTGGTACTTGGGGGCTAATGCATATTTGCTCTTCAATTATTCAGAAAAGTCCCAAGCTCAATACAAGTATTCAACTTGGCACTTGGGGGCTAATGGCTATTTGTTTAGTTAATACTGCTGCTACAATCTTGATTACCTAAAGTCCCGGTTTAACTACACTAAGTTGAACCGGCCCTTGGGGGCTATATCAGCAAATTCAGAAAACATTGAAGTCTGCATTGACAAGTTCCGGTTTGAACGGAGATTCTAAACCGGCCCTTGGGGGCTAGGAGAGTTGACAGATTGAAGTACATACGCAGATAAGCATATGGAAGTTACCTCATATTTCTCTTTCATCATATTAACCAGACCAGCTTCATAGTCACGGCTGGTGTATAGCCGGTTCAGATAGCCGGGATGGAGATCTTGGGCGTTCAGAGTGGCATAAGTTGTCAGATCGGCATTCCATTTTCCCTTGCCAATGGCAGCAAATTCTTCCTTGGCAGTGTGTCTGGATAAAGCAACGGGATTGCCTGGCTCTGTGTGACCAATGCCAGTAATGACAACCTCATCATCCTTGGCGTCGCCGGTTTGCACTGGGGCCGTTGGCTTATCAGTAGGCTTTGATGGACTGGTGGATTTCTCAATCCGGATGGGGCTTGTGGGCTGGTTGACAGGGCCTGAGGTGTCAATAGGCCTTTCTTCAGCAATAAAATCGTCATCCTGCTGTGGTGGATCATTGGGTATATCTTCATGAATAGCCGCTTCAAGATCTGGTGTTTTACCCGGTTCAGGGACGACGTCTTCCTCGGCCGCTTTATCCAGGCGAGCCTTCTTGCTCGGCCTAGGCTTGGCCTGAAAGGAATAACAAAGTCAAATACATCATATGTTCTAAGGTGATGTACCAGAAATATCATGATAAGTATAGCTTACCCAAGCACCGTTTTGAGCGGTGGCAGCTGAGTAGCCGATGACTCACCAGAGGATGAGTGGGAAGTAACCTGATAATCGGAGTCAAATGGATTAAGAGGTTGACGAAAACAGCCCGCTTTAGGACAAGCACTGACAAGCAAATTAGAGACCTCTGAACGGCGTTTCCGAACCGGACTGTTCGGTAAACCGGCAGAGGTAACTACCTAGCCGCTGTGCCGGGTTGTGCGGCAAGCTTCGTGCTGTTGGGTCTTCATAAGAAATTTGGGATCCAAGTAAGCAAGAGGATGAGAAAATTTAACCTTCCGGTTTGCCTGATGGATTTTTAGCGAAAGCAAAGGGTTTGAATCAGAAGAGAGAGTAATTACCTCTGCAACATCAGCATGACTGGTTTCGGCATCATCCTGACAAATATCATCATCAATAAGGCGTGTGAAAAATAAGCCAAGTGAGTCAAGCTCTACCTCAAGGTCCGGATTACCCACATCATCATCAGCGGCCGGATCAGAAGATGTAGTGGTTTTCTTCTTATGAGCAGGCCGTTTCACGACTTTAGTCTTTGGCCGGGTTGGTCTTTCCAGTTTGTCTGTTTTTTCTGGCTTCTCCTGTGGAAGCTTCTTGCTCCAAAACGGATCATTGCCCTGTTTAAACAGACATTGATATTAAACAATGACTAGATATATCAATAACAGGTTCAGTAAAAATAAAAATCAAACTCTTACAGCTGGCGGTTTGTTGGTGGCACAGAAGGGAAGCAGGCCGATTCGAGCATAGATGTGTTCCGGTTCATTCAGCATTTTATTCACAGCCTCTGTGATTTCTTCGTCGGTGAGCTGGATGTTAGCATGTCGTAGTGGGTCATCAACACTGCCAGTAAACTCGCACATCAAACCAGAGCACTAACTAAGGGGCAGTATGCTCCACGATATCCAACAGCGAGCGAGATCAACCCCTGTTAAACCGTTGGCCATGAAGGCTCTGAGCTTGGACAGTTGAGGAGCGTATTTGCTTCTCTCCTTGGCAGTCAACCTTTGCGGAAAGGGGTGTGTATTGCTAAGCCACTCCGGACGAAAGCCAGGCAAAGGATTTTCATCAGCAGGGGAGGTGTCTTTGCAATAGAACCATGTTTGATTCCACTCTTTGGGGTGGCTGCGCAGTTTGGCGTGAGGGTATGTGACCTCTTTCCTTTTCTGAATCGCCACACCACCCAATTCCGTATTGGAACCGTCAGTAAACTCAGTGCGGCGGTTTAGATGGAAGCAATCTCTGAACAACTCAACTGTGGGCTCCTCTTGAAAGAACACCTCACAGAGCACTTGGAAGTGACACATGTTTGTAACAGAGTTAGGGCCAGTGTCTTGTGGGCGGAGTTGAAAATTGGCTAAAACATCCCGGTAAAATTTAGAACCGGGCGGCTTAAAGCCCCGGGCTAAGTGATCTACGAAAATGACGACCTCTCCTTCTTGAGGTGTGGGAGGGCATTCTTTGCCAGGGACCCTCCAATGGATGGTATTTTTTCTGATTAAGGCGCCGATCAGGACTAAATTGTTCAGTTGAGTCTCTGTGACGCGAGAAGGAACCCAGTTGCACTCATATACTTGCTTGGCCATGATGAAATCTACAAGATAGGTGATTCCGGTTCAAGAATCCATTGATTAAAGTACACTGGTATGTACAATGTTAAACCGGAGACAGCTCTATCTAAACCGGAGTTTTATGAAGCAACAGCATCTGGCGGTTCAACAAGGGGACTAATGGTATATACCGGTTTGTTAATTTTTTCTACACCAAGTTAAACCGCCGGATCTAAGCATTGAAACAGTTGAGATTGCGGATGGGTAAGTGTACAGAAACAGATTTCACAAGATTTCTCTACAGCGGTGGATCTGAAGCAAGTTCAGAAAAGAAGGAAAATATTCAAAAGCTCAAAGCAGAACAGTATTGAATCAATGGGCGGAAGTATATGTGAGATCTATGGTTTTAGGCATGAAACTAAAGCGGATACTAAAAGTTATCACTACACAGAGAAGGGGTTCACAGATGTATCCAGGAGCTAGCATACGAACATGAACAGGTGATGAACGCAACAAGAACACGAAACCCTAGAATAGATCTATGTTGAGAAGAGCAGAAGACCTACCAGAGCTGAGGAAGATGCGGAAGGTCACCATAGTTTTCTGGTACGCTCAGGTTGATGCAGCGGCCAAAGTCGATGCAGAAGACGACGGCGGTGGCGGAGCTCTGAGACTGGCGACGCGAGGAAGACGAAGAGGAAGGGCACGAAGGGGAGAAAAGAAATGACCCTTCGGCCCTATTTATAAGGCAAAAAGACATGTGTTAGGCGCGTGAATCCAAGAACCGAAAATTTCGGAAGCGGAGCTGTCGCCTCGGTTGTTGTGAGTTTATTAAACAAGGAGATATCATGGATGTTTTCTTTATGACAGATGACGTCACCTCGGCTTACAGCAACTGGAGAGGATGACATCATGGCGGTTCAGCAACTACGAGAAGATGTTGAAGATGAAGATTTTGCTAAGGATTGACATGAACCCGTTCAAGTCAATCTGGGGCCTAATGTTGGGAATATTACTATTGGGCGTAAACCGGCCTATGTGGGCCGGATTAACTTCATCAGTAACTCAAGAGTGTTAAATCCCAAGAAGATAGATGACGGCCTGAGGCCCGTGGTCGGTTTAAGACTTGTAGCTGTAAACCGGCATCTGTATGTAAACTTGTATTGTAAGATAGGAATAAGGATAGACCAACCCGGATACGAATATGAACCGGTGTTAGGACTCTGTGAACTGACGGGCGTCACCCATATATATAAGGGGATGACCCGGCGGCGGTTTAGAAGGACAGAAAACAACTCGAGACTTAGGCGAAGCTTGTTTGCTCCCTAGTCATCGAAACCTCATCAATCCCATCACAACTAGATGTAGGCTTTTACCTTCATCAAAGGGGCCGAACTAGTATAAACCCTCTTGTGTCCCTGTGTCTACCTTAACCCCTTCGAGCTAACCCGTTGCGATGGCCTCACGACTAAGTCCTTTCTCTAGGACATCTGCCGTGACAAAACCACGACACCTCCCCCTCGCTCGCTCTCCTTCCCCTCCCCTCTCCTCTGGCTCGATTCCGAGCTTGGCCGCTCGAGCTCAACACCACTGCTCGCCGTCGACGCGGGCACTGGACCTAGCTCGCTTCGCCGACACGCGCACCGGCCCCGCCATAGTCCCCTACATCGTCTGCCGCCTAGGATTGGAGCTTGGGGCCCCTGCATCGACCGCTGTGACCTCTTCTTCCTCGTCCGCTCCGTGTCGACATCGCCGGGATTCGCTGCCCTCCGACCATCGCCGGCTTCCTCGGGCCTTCTCTGCAATGGCCGTGAGCTCCTCCCCCTTTCCCCTCACTCCACGCGCTCGATTTCGAGCTCTAGTGCTCTGTTCGACGTCGACCGAGCTGCTCCGCCCGACGTGATCATCGCCGGCGTGGTTCAGGTGGCCCATAGGCTAGGCGCGCTAGTCCACACGCTTGGTTGGCCTGCGTAGAAGCCATAGGTACCTCGCGCGGCTTGTGTTGCTCGTCGTATCCTAGTTCCCGACGACGCCCGGTGTCCGACGTCCGCTGTGGTGCTCGCCGCCATCACCTCCGTCCGGCTTAGCCTCGATTGGTCGTGCCCGGTCGCGACCCACACCGACCGCACGCACGCCCGGCCTCGACCAATGCTGCATCACGCCTTGCTGTTGCTGCCAGCTTCTGCTGCGTGACTGCTGCTGCTCCCTAGCCTGCCCCCTCACCGATTCCACCCGAGCGCGCCTGCCTCTGCCACTCGCCCCCCTGCTCCTACTAGTTGCTGCTCAAGCTGCTGCCGGTCGTGGCGTGGCCGAACGTCCGCGTCGCTGCCCAGCCCCGTGGCGCCCTGCTCCATCCCCCCTCGCGCCATGCGCGCCCGCTGAGGCCACCGGCACCGAGTGCCCGCATGAGCCCAGCCGGTCCCCTATTGGATTCATGGGGATAAGCCCCAAGATTAGATTAAGTGCTAACCCCCCTTGTGGGTATGACTAGTGGGGCCCGCCCCCTATTAGAACAAAAAAAAGAGAATTTCAAAATAACTAAATAAAATTAATAATTAATTAATTCATTTAATAATTAATTAACCTAACTAATATTGCTTAGTTAACTAATTAACTACCTCACTAGTTTAATCAGTCAAAGACAAGAGGACCCCACCCTCCTGTTGACCAGTCAAAGTTTGACTGGTCAACTAGGACCCCTTGGACCCACATGTCAGCCCCTCTGGTACACTTATGTGTACCCAGAGCTGGGTGCACCTAGCAATTCACATTTATTTCGAACTAAATTAAATTTAAAAAATGAATAAAACTTTGAAAATTAATATAAAATAATCCGTAGCTCGGATGGAAAAACTTTGTACATGAAAGTTGCTTAGAACGACGAGACGAATCCGGATACGCAGCCTGTTCGTCCGCCACGCATCCCTAGCATAGCAAACACACAACTTTCCCCCTCTGGTTCATCTGTCCGAAAACGCAAAACACCGGGAATACTTTCCCAGATGTTTTCCCCCTTCACCGGTACCACCTCGTACCGCGTTAGGGCACACCTAGCATCACGCTTTGTCATGTCATGCATCATCATGCATTTGTTTGCATTATATTTATTGTTTCTTCCCCCTCTTCTCTC